>NW_015654610.1:41030-41451 GCF_001515625.1 Sinocyclocheilus rhinocerous
TGAAGCGTTGGCCTCGAGTGTGGCGTGTGACGCAGTATTCAGTTGTGAGAAAAACTGCATCAGTCCTCTACTAAGCATGTACGCAAGCCTTAAGATTCACCCTCAGCTTGTGCCAGCTGAAATGGATCTTGTGAAATGTGCGATCGCATTGCCGATCACTCTTGAGAAACTTAAAGATGAAGTAGGCTACAGAAGGACAAATATCCTAACTTTTTCAGACTACTGCAGCTTGCACTCACGCTGCCCGTTGGTTCAGCTTAGAGCCCTGAACGGGCTTCAAATTTAGGCCCTAGCCCGGCCCGTGTCCGACAGCTTATCAGAATTACCGGCCCGAGACCGTCTTTTTTCCATACTTTTAAAACAGCTTATAATACTATTTTAGCTATTAATATGGATGATTTTTGTATGTAATGGCAAAGTG
>NW_015654610.1:41520-49900 GCF_001515625.1 Sinocyclocheilus rhinocerous
CCAAAACAGCTTATACTACTGTTTCAGCTATTAAAATAGTTCAGTTTTGTATGTAATGGAAAAGTGATTATATTTTGTTTAGTTTTTGTTTTTTAAAGTAACGGCCAAGTGGCCAACGGCAGACAGTGCGCCTTATGTTTGATCAATTTAGCCTTCTCAAATCATCACGACTTGCCTAAAATAAAATCTATAGATATAAAACAGTTCAAGCATATAACAATGTTTAAACGTTAAACCTAGATAAATGTGCGCTGTATCCAATAGTTTGTGCGGAGAGCTAAAGCGCGCTTTGCAGGACATGGAGGCGCCAGCGCTCATAAAGGTAAGACTTGAGTAATACATCATTCGTACTTTGTGTGCACTCACAATATCAACAAAACGCTGTGCTTTTATAAAATAAAGAAAACAAACATGATGCGCTTTCTGCCGTCTCGTCTTGACCAGGAGCGATTCACAAAAATGAAAAAAAAAATTCATCACTAATTGATGGATGTCTAAAATATAAAAATAAGGAGAAGCCGTCGGGCCCGGGCTGAAATGCAGGGCTCTAGTTTGTCTACATCAGAAATAAGTTTCTCAGTTATGAGGAGAATAAGAAACTGGCTCTGATCACAGAACGATTTGACTGAAAATTTATCTGAAGGGATGAAAGAAAAATAGTGGTCATCTACGCAATTCGGAAAAAGAGGCGGCTTTTCTGCTTTTTGTTTATTTTTTATTTTTATTTTTTTACTCTTTGTACAGCAGTAGTTATTGTTCATTCTAAATGTATTTTTAATGTAGAATATGTGTTATACAAATACATGAAATGTAGAACATATATAAAAAAAAGTGCTCGTGGCTCGTCTGCCAGTGGGTGCCCCCCACGCATAAAAGTGAAACTCCGCCTATCTACACATATCTTTTAAAACCATAATGCTGGTGACCGTAAATGAAGAAAGTTGACGCTAACACAAGGGTGACTAGTTTGTGTGAAAAAGGACAACTGCGTGCACACTGCATTTTGGTTTTGACCTCTTTGATCTTCGTTGCATCTCAACAGGAAGTGGTGGTCACTCGTGTACGTGATGCGACAGAAGGTCTCATGGCAGGCGCTTCAGCCCGTGTGACCTATTTACGTTTATGATTGTGCTGACCTGATTATTTTTGTACACTGTTCTTTATTGTTTAAATATTGGAATAATCAATCTGTTGTTAGTTGTGCTGCTCTGAAGGGAACTTTTAGGCCTGAGCTGTGAGAACTTCTGCACCTTTCTTTCCTGCAAACATCACAAAGAGATCATTGAGATCTCAGATAGTTGAGTCAGATCGGAGGCCTCAGATGGCTTTGGGTTTTTGTAGAAGAGTGAAAAAGATGAGGAAGGGGCTTTGGGTTCAGAGAAGAGCTGAAAACCTCAACGATGATTAGACTGTAACATGGTTTATCATTCAGATTTGCACTGCACTGCATGCTTTAACTACAGATGTGTATGAATTATGTATAGTAGGCTTAGCAAATGAAGTCCAATAAATTAAGCGAACACTTCAAAGAATTGTTATTGTGTATGTGCAACTTTTAACCACATCAGTAAATGTATTGTTATTATAAATCTAGGTCAGGGTATTGTACTTGTAAGTTGTGTACCAAAGTGTGGTTTGTACCAGTGGAATATGCAACCTGTGCACAACAATAATTTCTAGAGATGGATGCGTGGTGGTGTGTGCATAATGCGGTACCAGTGCATGGTGTAGGTGGATGAGGCGCTTCTGATGGCCTGATCTTAATACTGCCTCTTATCACTTAACAAAAGCTGTAGCAGAGGCAAATACTAAAGTTTAAAGAGTGCATAAAGCATATGTTAGTTGCAATACAATCATGTCGATATGTTCCAAATAACAGTTTTTCAGCTGGTTTCTTGCTGGTCCAAGATGTTCTACAACATGGGTGCCCAAACTCGGTCCTGGAGGGCCGGTGTCCTGCAGAGTTTAGCTCCAACTTGCCTCAACACACCTGCCTTTAAGTTTCTAGTATGCCTAGTAAGAGCTTGATTAGTTGGTTCAGGTGTGTTTAATTGGGGTTGGAGCTAAACTCTTCAGGACACCGGCCCTCCAGGACCGAGTTTGGGTACCCCTGTTCTACAAGCTTGAACCAGCCCCCAACCAATTTTATTCCAAAACACAGTAACAGTTTTCAAGGTCAAAGAGAGTGAACGATATTCTACAAAACAGAACAGAGCAAAAAGATAATAATAGGCCAATGATAGTTAATAATATTTATAATTTGAAAACTGCACAAATTTTCACATAAATAAAACTGGGCTAGTTTTCCTCAAAAACTAGCCTATATAGTTTAACTCAAAAACTCGCCTGAATCGCAAAACAGACCGTACAAAACACACAGAAGCCTATAATGTAAACTACTTCACTCTGTTATAGTCAGGGCGGGACTAAAAAAAGTGAGGTCGACTCAAACGCACTGCATATGAAAACTTTTTTCCTTTTTAATTCGTAGGTTCGTCAAGAAAAATATGTCTTAATTAACGAGTTGATTAAATCGTGTAAATTAATCTGTAGACTTTAGTCGTTTGAATGCGTTGGCTCCGCGTCAGATCGGGTTCCTGTCTTTTGTCCATCGAACACTTGACGGATCATGTGGAATTCAGTTATCTTTAGGACAAAATGAGGATTACTATTAGTAAACCAACGTTCTTATGTCTCTTCCTGTTGGCTATGGATGGTAAGTGTTTTACTGTGTCACTTCGACTTCGGTCTTTTAGGTTTAAAACAGAAAGATGATATTTATTCGCTTATTCTCCTTTAGATAGCGCTGCATCATCTATCTGCTCCTTTGTCATGTAATAACACGTTAGAGATTGTGACCAAAACCAAAGGTTAGGATTAAATGTTAGAATTTCTGTGAGTTTAAAAAATATGGGATGGATTAGGTTTGCCCACCAAACAATCTACGTACGTAACGTAGCCTAGTAGATTAGCTTTGATGGAAGTTGCACTCAACTGCTGGATCAGCCATTTGGGAATCTTAAGCCATTGGGAAACTATAAGAGCGCAACATTCTTTGTCCTTTCAATGTTGCACACATACGTATCTAAACTTTTAACAGGATCACAAAGGGAGCACTAATCTCCACGAGAGAACTTTAAACCGACACAGTTTAACATAACCAATTAACACTAAACATAATTATAACCCAGAATTATAAATAACAATTATTAACATTCCCAATAAGCACCCGCCCAGTACGTAATATTCTGCAATATCCAGTGGCTGTTTTTGTTTTGTAATTGTTTTGTTGATTTTATTTGCCAGTGTATAACCATTCAAAACTCAATAAACTTAAGAATAATTCGTATTTAGAGGTGGACACTAGCTACTGTAAGGACTGTAAGACATTTTAACAGAAAAATAAAATGAAAGAGTAAAAGCGTGAGTGTTGTATGTTGCATTTTATGTTATTTTGTTCATGTTAAATGTGTGTTTAGTCTTTCATTTCACTTTTTGCTTATGTTAACATTATACAATTTATTTACATACACAGGGAATAGTAAAATATAATTTTGTTCCTGCAATTCTAAAATTACAGTATCACTTTAAATTAGTATTGCTATTACTAGTAAATTCTATTGATAACTTTCTTCTTCTTTTTGTAAACCTTCATTACAGTGAACTTTGCAAAACTGTTTCTGAATGTGTTTCAGGTGTGTTTGCTGGTGATGCAGATGTAATGGAGTCAGTATCAGTGACTGAGGGAGATTCTGTCACTCTAAACACTGATGTTACTAAAGTACAGAGAGATGATCAGATACTGTGGATGTTTGGGCCTAAAGAAACTCGTATAGCTGAAATCTATAAGCATAGCATTGATATGTTTAGCAGTAATGGGACATTTGGAGACAGACTGCAGTTGGACTCTTTCACTGGATCTCTGACCATCAGAAACATCAGAAGCACAGACTCTGGACTTTATAAACGACAGATCCGGAGCGACAGAGGGAACTCGGACAAGACATTCAATGTTACTGTCTATGGTAAGACAAATATGACTTAAAAACATAGAATGTGTATAAATGGACATGAACCTTATTACTGGACTGGTAGTGAATCGGGAATATGACAGCTCTAAAAATGTTGACATTTGTTGAAGTTTGTTGAAATTAAAATGTATTTCTCAACTACTTGTATTTTACGCTAGCAAATTATAACCCATTTAAACCCAATTAATCTTTTTTAAAACTAATATTTAATGTTACGTATGCTGTCGTGATTTTGTAATGTAAACTTATATTGAGTTTTAGTTTGTAATTGGTTCAGCTCCTCTTTCCTATCTGTCGTTCACAAATTATGTACACCTGTGTCTTAATTTACACTTTGTGTATATAACCATGTGTTTCCTTGTGCTTTGCGGGCCTTTTCACAAGCCATGGTGATAATGTTGTGTAGCTCAATTCTGATTTCCGTGTTTTGGATATTTTGATTATTGCTCTGTTTCATCTGCATTTGGATCCTGCTGTCCCTAATGTCTGAGTTTGCCCACATTCCAAAAATATGCTTATTTAATTTACATGTTTTTCAGCTCGTCTGCCTTGTCAGACAGGTAGCGTACATCAGTGATCTGTCTTTTAATGTAACAATGTAAAGGTATGTCCACATAGGTGTTTTTTTTTTACTAAGCTAAAGCGCTATATATATATATATATATATATACATACATACTTTGGTACTTTTATATATAAATCAGTTCTTCGTTCAGACTATTTTTGGCAATTATACCAACAACTTACAGTAGTGCTGTAGGGCAGTGCAAGATAAAAAAGAATGAAGGCATGACTGCATATTTACATACTGGAAGTCAAAATGAAAATGTATTTAAAGGGTATTCTGTACAACGAATGTAAATTTAATTTCTTTTCTGCCTTCATATCACTGCTGTTCCATAAATAGTATTTCTATTTCTTCTTTAAAGGCATAGGTGAATGATACTTGTTGTTTTACCTCTTTCAATTTCAGATTGCCATTCACCATCGTTTGTTGCAGCATTAACATTTGCAGTAGTACTGGCTATGCTAGCAATTGTGATGTGCTGTCTTTACAGGAAATACAGAAAATCAAGGCCAAAAGGCAGGTCTTATCTTAAGCTAATGCAACAAACATATGTGCATTCATGTTTTTATGATTGCTATTAATGATTTTATTTTTATTTTTTTAAATTCTTGACTTTAGTGAATTATTTTGAACCATCTGCACATGCAGCTGAAACGGTTCAGACAGACGACAGTGAGCTAGCTTATGCCGACACAACATTTTTACCTAATGTACAAAACAAGGTATGACTCCCATGGGCATGTTCACTTTTACACCAGATAAAAAATATCATTTGTTTTTCTGTGTTTTTAAAAAAAAAATAAATAAAGTTTTTAAAAGTTTGCATGTAGCAATGGCAGTATACTTTTACTGGAATAGTTCTGTAACACATTAGTAGCACATTAATCAGAAGACAATGCTCTTCTTCCTTGTGACTTTGCCAGCTTCTGGTATGAAGAACTGAGGTTTTCAGTAGTGCGATTATTCTGGAATGATCAAAGCATATAATTTTTTCAGCTATACATCTCAACAATAGCATCCACTAAATACTAGATACATGTGAACTGTCTTTTAACTTTTAAAATGTGTTTCAAAGTAAGAACTGATTGCTATACAGAAAATTATAGAAATGCTATAAAAATGAGCCTCCTGGTTTTTGTCTCGAGACTTCTTATCTTCTGTCTGTGTTGTCCTACAGAAGCCTAATAGGACAGAAGAGACCATATACTCCACCGTCAATGGACACTGATCGAACAAGCAGCAGTCTCTCATTTCACCACAATGGCTTTGCACACCTGCATCTGTCAGCATTACAACACTTGATTGAGGAGAGAGAAACCTGATTTGCTCTTGATTTTCTTTGCTTTTAACATAAAAGAAAATGTTTTAAAGAACTTTGGGGTCCAAACAACATTGGGCCACATTCACTCTTATTGTGTATAAAAAAATATTGTATAAAGACATTTTTCAAAATATCTGTCATATATCATATAGGCTTTTTTTTTTGCATATCCAAATTCCTCTCTTAACAAATCTGCATTCTGCATGGAGATGACACAGCAGAGTTAAAATGACCATTAAAAACAAATGACTTAAAGAGAGCAATTACTTCATTATTGTACAAAAGTGCAGTATGTGATACATTAAGATCAGAATCTTCATGAATGTCATGTTTATGTTCTCTCAGCTAGTCTGATACACAAAAAACTGGCAGTTATTCATGTCCTCAGGGTTCTTATGTAAAGCCACAAGACTCCACCCCAACCCCTGCTGGCCTTCCCGTAATTCTTACCTTTCTGCTCTGTATCATAGCACTGCAAGTCATTACATGTCTCATCATACACTGTTGCTTCACACTCACAGGCTTTTTGACCGAGCTCTGTGCTGTCTTGATAAATTTTTTTTCTTTTTGTTTGCCTGTTTTCCCTTTTCATTATCACCAGCATTAACAGCTGGTTATTTTCAGGACGAATGAATGTGAATTCCTAAACTGTGGATTGAAATTGACAATGATCCTCAAATTACATTGGTGTTTGTTTGTTGATTCTTTAGGTCAGCGACTTTCAAGTGTGGGCTATAAAATTTGGGGTGGGGGGGGAATGTAAATGCCAATTTTTAGATAAACTCTTTAACGTGGTTGTGTTTATGTTTGTAAGTCGCACTGACAGACGGTTTAAAGGGGCAGGTACAAAACTGAAAACCACTGTATACATACTTTGGTACTTTTATATATAAATCAGTACTTCGTTCAGACTATTTTTGGCAATTATACCAACAACTTACAGTAGTGCTGTAGGGCAGTGCAAGATAAAAAAGAATGAAGGCATGACTGCATATTTACATACTGGAAGTCAAAATGAAAATGTATTTAAAGGGTATTCTGTACAACGAATGTAAATTTAATTTCTTTTCTGCCTTCATATCACTGCTGTTCCATAAATAGTATTTCTATTTCTTCTTTAAAGGCATAGGTGAATGATACTTGTTGTTTTACCTCTTTCAATTTCAGATTGCCATTCACCATCGTTTGTTGCAGCATTAACATTTGCAGTAGTACTGGCTATGCTAGCAATTGTGATGTGCTGTCTTTACAGGAAATACAGAAAATCAAAGCCAAAAGGCAGGTCTTATCTTAAGCTAATGCAACAAACATATGTGCATTCATGTTTTTATGATTGCTATTAATGATTTTATTTTTATTTTTTTAAATTCTTGACTTTAGTGAATTATTTTGAACCATCTGCACATGCAGCTGAAACGGTTCAGACAGACGACAGTGAGCTAGCTTATGCCGACACAACATTTTTACCTAATGTACAAAACAAGGTATGACTCCCATGGGCATGTTCACTTTTACACCAGATAAAAAATATCATTTGTTTTTCTGTGTTTTTAAAAAAAAAATAAATAAAGTTTTTAAAAGTTTGCATGTAGCAATGGCAGTATACTTTTACTGGAATAGTTCTGTAACACATTAGTAGCACATTAATCAGAAGACAATGCTCTTCTTCCTTGTGACTTTGCCAGCTTCTGGTATGAAGAACTGAGGTTTTCAGTAGTGCGATTATTCTGGAATGATCAAAGCATATAATTTTTTCAGCTATACATCTCAACAATAGCATCCACTAAATACTAGATACATGTGAACTGTCTTTTAACTTTTAAAATGTGTTTCAAAGTAAGAACTGATTGCTATACAGAAAATTATAGAAATGCTATAAAAATGAGCCTCCTGGTTTTTGTCTCGAGACTTCTTATCTTCTGTCTGTGTTGTCCTACAGAAGCCTAATAGGACAGAAGAGACCATATACTCCACCGTCAATGGACACTGATCGAACAAGCAGCAGTCTCTCATTTCACCACAATGGCTTTGCACACCTGCATCTGTCAGCATTACAACACTTGATTGAGGAGAGAGAAACCTGATTTGCTCTTGATTTTCTTTGCTTTTAACATAAAAGAAAATGTTTTAAAGAACTTTGGGGTCCAAACAACATTGGGCCACATTCACTCTTATTGTGTATAAAAAAATATTGTATAAAGACATTTTTCAAAATATCTGTCATATATCATATAGGCTTTTTTTTTTGCATATCCAAATTCCTCTCTTAACAAATCTGCATTCTGCATGGAGATGACACAGCAGAGTTAAAATGACCATTAAAAACAAATGACTTAAAGAGAGCAATTACTTCATTATTGTACAAAAGTGCAGTATGTGATACATTAAGATCAGAATCTTCATGAATGTCATGTTTATGTTCTCTCAGCTAGTCTGATACACAAAAAACTGGCAGTTATT
>NW_015654611.1:0-481 GCF_001515625.1 Sinocyclocheilus rhinocerous
TTTCCACGACATTCTAATTTATTGAGATGCACCTGTAAATGAAATACAGTTTTCCTCAAGCGCTCTCCATCAGACTCATGAGAAACTCTACCTCACTGATCTGCTCAGAGGTTTTCAGTTCAACACTCTGCTCTTCTCTAAGATCAGGAATCAAATGCATGATATGAGTAATGAGTATCTACACAGAATCTGCACTGGAGATGAGTAGAGTGTATTTATTAATGTCTGCACCTTCAAATCCCCAACCCTATCACTCCTACACACACTAGTGCTTTTTACAGAGAGCAGAAGCTGCAGAGGAAAGCCCAGGTTTTTCTCAGTGATCAGGAATGCTCTAATAATGGTGTTTCATGTCGTGAGGTTCCCCGCTAATGGCAAACAGAACAGTTACACTAGCAGCATTCACCCTAGCAACAGTTCGATTCTCAGCTAAAATTCTAACAATTCAATAGCCAATGGCTAGTCATTATTCAGTCAAATT
>NW_015654612.1:0-156 GCF_001515625.1 Sinocyclocheilus rhinocerous
TCATGTTGACCTCAAGATGAAACGGCTTGGGATTAGTTTTAAAAATTTTTAAAAATTCAGTCAACTCTTTCTTTTGAGAGACAATAACTTTAAACACGGTGCACTTTCAGATTTAAAACTTTGCAGGATGTTTTCATTCACTTAGAGCTGTGTTAC
>NW_015654612.1:418-552 GCF_001515625.1 Sinocyclocheilus rhinocerous
CAAAAAAAATAAGTCTTGCAGATGTATATGCAGACGTCAAATCAACGTCTCCGAGATGTACCTGTGCTATCAGGGATAGAAACATGTTTATGTATTCTCCTGTGTTTGCACAGGATTTATAAATGATTTACATT
>NW_015654613.1:0-534 GCF_001515625.1 Sinocyclocheilus rhinocerous
TATAATTAATTATAACTAGTTATGATTAATTATTCCTATTTCCCCATGAGCTGATTCGCTACACCCACCATCCCAAGATTTCACTACAATTCTAGTCATCATCGACAGATTCTCTAAGTCTTGCCGCCTCATTCCCCTCAAAGGTCTGCCAACAGCCATGGAAACGGCTCAAGCTCTATTTCACCAGGTGTTTCGAATTTATGGCTTACCCGAAGACATCGTCTCGGATCGAGGGACTCAATTCACCTCTCAGGTGTGGAAAGCTTTCTGCCGACAATTGGACATCAATGTGAGTCTGACGTCAGGCTATCACCCACAGTCAAACGGTCAAGTCGAGAGACTCAATCAGGAGATTGGTAGATATCTGAGAACCTACTGCAGCCGGGAACAGAATCGGTGGGCAGAATTCTTGCCATGGGCGGAATATGCCCAAAACTCTTTAACCCATGCCCCTACAGGACTCACCCCATTCCAATGTGTATTAGGATAATCAACCTCCATTGTTCCCGTGGTCTGGCGAACCTTCCTCCGTTC
>NW_015654614.1:0-138 GCF_001515625.1 Sinocyclocheilus rhinocerous
GCCACAAGAGCCTTCCAAAAGGCTGTCTTGGCAGCGGTGGGATTTTAACCCACGCCCCTGAAGAGACTGGATCCAAACTCCAGCAGCTTTGACCTCTCGGCCACGCTACCCCAACAGCCCTCTTTTTTGGGCCCTTTT
>NW_015654614.1:675-806 GCF_001515625.1 Sinocyclocheilus rhinocerous
GTAGCAGCCACAAGAGCCTTCCAAAAGGCTGTCCTGGCAGCGGTGGGATTTGAACCCACACCCACGAAGAGACTTGAACCTAAATACAGCGCCTTAGACCTCTCGGCCACGCTACCCCAACAGCCCTCTTT
>NW_015654615.1:0-142 GCF_001515625.1 Sinocyclocheilus rhinocerous
TAACGGCTGCATTTAAATGAATTATTATTATTATTATTATTTATTTAGTCATTTAGCAGACGCTTTATTATTATTATTTCTGCAGTTTAGCGCCATCTGCTGTCAGAGAGTGAAAGTGCGCTTTCATCCAGAGCGTCTCTCA
>NW_015654615.1:279-868 GCF_001515625.1 Sinocyclocheilus rhinocerous
CAGTTGATGGGAAAAGTATTCTTAAAATGCATTCAAAATTCGAAATAATTTGTAATATATAATTATTCAAGGTATTTAGAAGTGCCCACGATAACAATATCGTGCATATTCATTACCGTGATATATCGCATTACCGAATACCAGCACAAGCCTAGCGCGCGGTCAAGGAAGTTGGACATAGTGCTGTATTAGAGGTAAAAAATTATTTAAATACTGTTCGGTTTCTCGCACAAACCGATCGTTTCGTGTCTTAGGACATCAATGTGTCGTCACGAGCCGCAGGGTTTAATTTGGATTTGTCTGTGCATGTTTTTTTTACTCATAGATTTTGTTACCATTGCCATGCATTATACGACTGATAGACTGCAACGGCTGGACTTAAAAATCATAATTTGTGTTCTACTGAAGAAACAAAGTCACCTACATCTTGGATGCCCTGGGGGTAAGCATATACAAACATCAAATTTTCATTTTTGGGTGAACTATCCCTTTAATGTTACACTGTCAGATATGCAAAATAAATCTATTGTACAGTATCTCTTGTGCTGGCTACTGTGTATAGACCACCAGGGCCGTATACAGATTTCCT
>NW_015654616.1:0-181 GCF_001515625.1 Sinocyclocheilus rhinocerous
GCAAGTGTGGGTATTTGGACAAGGGGTCAGTCCAGCTGCTCTGCTTGTGCACATCCCATCATCGTTCTCTTTTAGCAGTTCAGTCAATGTACTGTTAGGAGTAACTGAATAACTCGGGATATTGGTTTATTTCGCGTCAGAGGGAGTGTCAGGCACGTTTATAAACCGAATAATTTAAGTA
>NW_015654616.1:430-555 GCF_001515625.1 Sinocyclocheilus rhinocerous
TTATAATGACTTATACTGTCTTTTTACACGTTGCGTTGCATCGCGCCGCGTAAACTAGGGTGACCATACGTGCCATTTTCCCCGTCCTGGCCAGGATTTCTATATTGCCTAAAATATCTAGGTTT
>NW_015654617.1:0-230 GCF_001515625.1 Sinocyclocheilus rhinocerous
TTCAGTAATTCAACTCAAATTGTGAAACTCATATATTAAATAAATTCAATGCACACAGACTGGAGTAGTTTAATGCCGAGTTCACACTGCACGATTTTCAAACTCGTCGGATCGCCGTTGTTTTCACACTGCGTGACTATCTGGGGTAGCATTCAGTTGCTGTTATGTTCACACTGCACGATGGATCGGCGACAGGAGGTTACACACTGCATGACTTCACAATAGGAAGA
>NW_015654617.1:801-909 GCF_001515625.1 Sinocyclocheilus rhinocerous
TAATAATAATTAATTCCCTTACAACTGAGTTAAAATTCCTTACACGGGCGTCGGCGACGTGTCGTGATTCCCTCAGATCGCGTCTTTGATAATTCACACTGAGTGATT
>NW_015654618.1:0-622 GCF_001515625.1 Sinocyclocheilus rhinocerous
AGATAATGCTTTTATAACCAATATCACTTTTGGTCTGATGACATTGGAATGCTATATATCTTTGATTGTATGCAAATACTCTGTAATCTGTAATCAATCTATATCTGATGCAATTTACATCTCTGATTGTCGTGTGCTTTTACGCTTTTGCATGCTTTTTATTTTTGAATGTATCCGCCTGTGTACCTTGTAATTTATTCTATATTTGCATGTGTTTGTATCCAAATACTCTGTAATCTGTAATCAATCTGTATCTGATGTAATTTACATCTCTGATTGTCGTGTGCTGTTACGCTTTTGAATGCTTTTTATTTTTGAATGTATCCACCTGTATACTTTGTAATTTCTTCTATATTTGCATGTGTTTGTATCCAAATACTCTGTAATCTGTAATCAATCTATATCTGATGTAATTTACATCTCTGATTGTATCGTTACAGCTTTGTTTGTGAATGCGTTACCATTATGTTTGTAGTCTTGCAGTATGATGCGGCCATTTTGTATGTAGTCTTTATGTATGCGTCCATTTTGATTTGTGGTCTTGCTGTATGAGTCAGCCATTTTGATTTGTATTTCACATAGGGTCGCTGTCTTTTTGCAAATATTATCGCTGTTGTAACTA
>NW_015654619.1:0-164 GCF_001515625.1 Sinocyclocheilus rhinocerous
TGCTCTTCTTTATAGTTATTTTTCTAGCTGATGAGCTTATGGACAACCGAATGGTTATTCTGGGGTAAATGTATTATTACGTTGCAATGTTTACAAGCTTTACAGGTTTTCGCAGTTTGAAACACTGAATGAGCTTTTACATGAGACATTTCAGTAAGTTGTAC
>NW_015654619.1:380-544 GCF_001515625.1 Sinocyclocheilus rhinocerous
TGAATTTGGCATAATTTTAAAGCTGATACTTTGTTTATTAAAAAGTAACAAAGCTTTTTGTGATTAATGGACGGCAACTGTGCTTCAAATAATATGTTCACGATGTTCACGCACACAGCATAAGATCTACATAAGAAGAAGCCATATTAGTAATGATTATAATT
>NW_015654620.1:0-668 GCF_001515625.1 Sinocyclocheilus rhinocerous
AGAGAAAGGAGCATAGTTTAATACACAATTTGGAGTGGAAGCTGGTTCGAGGCAGACTATAATTTCTTACAACATGATTGTTTTTGAGAAGGCAATGTTTATGCGTGGTTTGTGAAAAACTAAAATTATGAAGTCACTGAAATAAGGCCATAAAACACATACAGAACATTTGTTCACAAGACTTTTGAGAACTGGATCTTGTAGCCTAGAGTTTTTGCTTCAAAATGATATGAAAATCATCTTGTTTACTCGCTCACAGAAAACAAAATATTGATTGAAATGTTCTAAGACACTTTTTGAGTAGGAAGGGTCTATGCGAGAAGGCGTGAACTATCATTATTAATGCTGTGATTAACACCTGAGGAGACAAATGCCTGCATACTGAGCTGCATAATGAGCCTTTCAGTCAGGTATGTGACTGAGAGGGAAGAGTTACAAGAAAGAATGTGAGGACAAAATGAATTTATATATTTTTGGTTTGTAGTTTATTAAAGGGGTCATATGATGCTGCTAAAATCAAAATAAAATTATTTTATGTATTTGGTGTAATGAAATGTGTTTATGCGGTTTAAGGTTAAAAAAACACATAATTTTCCACATACTGTACATTATTGTTTCTCCTCTATGCCCCGCCTTTCTGAAACGCGTCGATTTTTACAAAGCTCATC
>NW_015654620.1:882-1447 GCF_001515625.1 Sinocyclocheilus rhinocerous
AAACTACCAAATAAATATGCATGTGGACAAGGCACAAAAAAATTTAACTCACTACGAATTAATACAGCCTCCTCATCTATAGTATAAAAGGACATGCCATTTTTGTCACTTTGACGGTGTCTTGTGTTTGACGGGGGAGGTGGGGGAAACAAAAAATAATCTTGTTTACGTTTGCATTAAGATGATTTTTCTTACCCCATGGTGGATAATTTTACTTGTTTTAAGTAATGCACTTAAATGCACTTGTTTCCCCCCAGGAAACAAAAATAAACTTAGGCTATATAATTTTTCTTATATAGAAAATGCATCGTGATTTAAGAATTTTTAGATATTTGTACTTGAAATAAGACAGAAATACTCAGTAAGAAAAGCATTTTTGCAGAGTGAATGAATGAATGAGGTATTTATTTAAACATTATACTTTAAAAAGGGGGAGAAGACCGTAAGAAACTCTGGGTTTACCGAAGAAAACCTTCTCCCGACCAGGTTAGGGTCACAGAGTAAATTACTACAGTAACCTACTCTGAGTATAAGTTACCTCTCTTTCAGAAATGGGCTTGACTTA
>NW_015654621.1:0-212 GCF_001515625.1 Sinocyclocheilus rhinocerous
CAGATTCACGGTTGGATAGGAGTGGTTAAGAATATCTGCTTGTTAAGTCTGACATCACGCTTCACTGCTTCTGAGTCCTAACGCTCTGCCAGACGCCCCCCAAAAAACAACAAACTGTGCATATACACACTCACAATGTCATGTAATACTGAAAAATTATAACCCTAACCTTTATCTCCATACTGAAATCCCAGATGGCCTGACAGTGATTC
>NW_015654621.1:685-1012 GCF_001515625.1 Sinocyclocheilus rhinocerous
CAGTGTATTGACTTGCATGGTTCAATTGTTCACCACAAGACTAGTGATGTGCACTAAAAAGTAAGTAGGGTCATTTTTGATTTCATGACGACTAACCATTTTCAATACCATTGGCAAAACCACATACTGTATATTGCCATATAGATATTTTAATTTTTTTTTGTCCATCCATTTTTTCAAGGCAATCATTATTTCAAGCTTTGAAATTGGTTTAATCCAAGTCTTCTAAAAAGACATGCACTTTATATGATGAACAGATTTTAATATAGGCTTTTATTTACGTACAAATATTGATCAATTACCATTACAAAAATCTCAATCTTAAAC
>NW_015654622.1:0-644 GCF_001515625.1 Sinocyclocheilus rhinocerous
AACCATAAACTTATCTTTCTCCTGTTATTTTCCCCCGTTCTCCTTCGGGTTTTGTTAGTATATCTTGCTTGAGTATGTCATGCTTACGTCCCATCACTTCTATCTTTTAGATACGTATATAACAGCTTATGTTACTTATAAAAACCAGATTTCTCACTCTTGGCATGTATGAGTTAAAGTTTGCATTTTATCATGCTATATATTTTGTCACATTTTGCTTTCTGTGGTTAGTTCAGGACTACATGCACACTGTAATTTGCAAACAACTACCGTAATTAATTTTACAGTACAGCATATATTCAGTAAGTCATTATATTGTATATTGTATGTAATCTTTATGTAGTTTTAAAATGCAGCTTGCACTTTGTTGCCAGTAATCATTTTATGTAAAAAAAATGTGTCTTTTGAAGTCAGATTCTCTATTAAGGAACTATTTAAGGCAGTAGTGTCTTTTGAAGATTCTCTATTAAGGAACTATTTAAGGCAGTAGGTTTATTGTGTGAAAGATATTTGTCTATATGGTTTTTCTGTTTTTTTTTATATAACAAAATATCAAACCAAGCGGAATTATTTTTTAAAGTATTTGTTTTTGAAAGAAATTAATACTTTTATTTAGCAAGGATGCATTCAATTGTTCAAGTGAC
>NW_015654623.1:0-289 GCF_001515625.1 Sinocyclocheilus rhinocerous
TGTTGTATTAATCTCATTAATTGTCATGTGTAGCTTAAAGCTAATCATCATTTCTCCGTTACCAATATACGATTCCTATTTCATTAAGTTTGTAAGAAACTTTAATTTTCCAAAAAGATTTTTAATTATAGTAACATAATGCTGATCAGATAATACCACATGCTGATCAGAGGGATGTGGGTGGGATGTAATGCCAGAGTAAAGTAAAGCCACAACTTACACAAAAGTGCTCATGATCATCTTTTTTCCTGACAAAATCAATATAATGCAATATTTCTATCTGCTGAAT
>NW_015654623.1:689-832 GCF_001515625.1 Sinocyclocheilus rhinocerous
ACGGCAAACGAAACGAAAGCGAAACTAAACCGCGCTACGTTTCAGCTGCGCAGCGCAAACCGTTTATCAGCTCGGACCACAATGCAAACAAACTTGTTCGAGCTCAGAATAGCTTTACTCGGGAGCCAAAGTTGATTTCGCGA
>NW_015654624.1:0-150 GCF_001515625.1 Sinocyclocheilus rhinocerous
GGGATAAAAGAGGACTGTAACTGTTGCTCTGTCTCTTTCCTTTGCGATCTCTTTTTCTTTGCTCTCTCTTTCCTTTGCTACCTCTTTTGCTTTGCTCTTTCCTTTGCTGCCTCTCTCTTCTTGGGGCTCTGCCCTCTCTCTCTCTCTCTC
>NW_015654624.1:1294-1962 GCF_001515625.1 Sinocyclocheilus rhinocerous
ATAACGATATTAGCGTCCACACCAGCGAATGATATCGTCTGTTTATTCTAAGCGCACGCGTGTCTGCCGCTTTAAATTCTTGAGCTCGTTACAGCAGGATGGATTCTGATTGGCTGTCAGTGTTTTATCATTCATCAGCTGGAAAAAAATCGTTTTGAAAGTGATTCCAACGATATCGTTTCTCTTTGTCTTTATCGTTATAGTTGTGGTGTGGACTCTGCTATTCTTTAATATTGAGAACGATTTTTAGAACTATATCTTTATCGTTATCTTTATAGTTATCGTCCTTGGTGTGAACGGGCCTTTATAGTTATCGTGCTTGGTGTGAACGGGCCTTAAGGGACAAAAATACATGTTGCATTTGCTATAGACAATCTATTGTTTCCTTGTCATACAGTAATAAAAATGTTTTTAAAAAGCAATTGATTTACTCTATTATCATAATGATTTGTGTAAATCATCAAAATGCTTGCTTTCAATTTTCGTCATTCCCAATTTTTTGGTTTCCTTGAAATATTCTCAAGCAAAAACTTGCCAATTATCATCTGGAAATGCTTGTGCGAAGCGAGAGATTAAACATAATGCTCAATCTCAGAACAAGATTGATTCGGTTGGTGGCAGAAACGTATTAGCTGGCCAAGTAAAGAAAAAAAAAATCAATATATTTC
>NW_015654625.1:0-842 GCF_001515625.1 Sinocyclocheilus rhinocerous
AAGGGGGTCTGAATACTTTCCGTACCCACTGTATATATAGTAACTCACCCAAAACAATTAATGCTTCAGAACCTACTCAGTGTGTCAGTAAATTTGCCAATTCCACCAAAATAAAAAGTGTTTTTGTCACCGTGTGAGCCAAATTGGTCAAAATGTTTGGAAATATTTGTTATATACAAATTTCATGTTTTCAATCCCTTTTTTTTCCTTCTTTTTTTTTGACACTGACTGCTTTCTATAATATACAAGGATGCCACTTTTGTCTAAGTTTTTCGATACAGATTTTAACAGTAGACAAAAATGTTCAAGGAATATTCAGTACTGTAGTACACAAAAAGAAAAAAATTTTTGGTTTTGATTTATACTCTGAATGTGCTTCCAAACTTGATTGGTGAGATTGTGGTTCTTATTTCATTATAATGGCAGCCCATTTGAAAACTTAACAGACATTGCAAACATTCCATATCAGATATTTATGGAATAGTTGTGCTGTCAAAAGATTAATCGCGATTAATCGCATCCAAAATAAAAGTTTTTGTTTACATAATAATAAAGTGAAAGTGACGTGACATGTGGCCAAGTATGGTGACCCATACTCGGAATTAGTGCTCTGCATTTATGCCATCCAAAGTGCACACACACAGCAGTGAACACACACACACCCAGAGCAGTGGGCAGCCATTTTTTTGTGCTGCTGCGCCCGGGGAGCAGTTGGGGGTTCGGTGCCTTGCTCAAGGACACCTCAGTCGTGGTATTGAAGGTGGAAGAAAGCGCTGTACATTCACTCCCCCCACCTACAATCCCTGCCGGTACGAGACTCGAACCCGCAACCTTTGGGTTAC
>NW_015654625.1:1000-2121 GCF_001515625.1 Sinocyclocheilus rhinocerous
ATGAATATATAAATGTATAAACATGTAAATATTTTCAAAATATATATTGTGTGTGTGTTTATTTATATATACAAAATAAATATACACAGTTCACATACATATATAATGTAAACAAAAACTTTTATTTTGGATGTGATTAATCGCGATTAATCGTTTGACAGCACTATGGAATATACATGCATGTCTAACATTGTCCTTTTTTTTTTTTTTTTTTTTACAACATTGCCTAACTAACTGAGACATCTAAATTAATTGTTTTGAGGAAAAAAAAATCTCAATCAAGAATTGAGCCAAAGCGATAAATAAAAATGGCAAAACATTTCCCATTCCAGTTTTCTAGAACTTTTCAAACACAAGCTTTTAAACTTTCAGGGAAATCTGATCCTGCTCGCTGATTTTTATTGTAGAATAATTGTCTCATATTCATATTTTTTTACTTTAGATGTACTTTGTCCTTACTTCTTGTCCAGGTGTGTGTGTTCTGTTTATTTATAGCCTTTTTATTTTCTCTGTCTTTTGTGAATGAGATTTAACACTGGCTTAAATGTTTACTTAAAAGTGTTTGAACCGATCGATCATGACATGTATGGGGACCAATAAAGTATGATGTCATCCGTGGCAAACCTATTATGAGTCAGGGTTATGGACCTGTTTTGTGTTTTTTTTGTTCCATGGACTCCATCTCCTGGTTTTCCCATGTGTGTCCTTATGCCCTTATTTGGTCCTTCCTGTTCCCATTATGTTCCCTGATTAGTTCATCATTTGTTTCCAGCTGTGTTTTGTTAATTATCTTCAATTGCTCCAGTATTTAAAGTGTAGTCCGCCCTGTCTTCCTTTGTCCGGTATTGTTTATGTCAGCCTCCTCTGCTATGTGTGTTTTCCTGGTTCCCTTGATGTTATTAAGGTCTCCTCGGTCCTCGTTCCTTGCTCCGTGCTCCCTCACAGTAGTTTTGCTACTGACAAACTGACATAAATGACATTATGGCGTGTGGGACGGGTAGTATTACTTTTTCTCATTCAGTATTGGATGCCAAAGTCAATGTTGCTGGTATGATAATTTATGTACAGGATTACAGGTATCTCAATAAATTAGAATGTCGTGGAAAAGTTCATTTATTTCA
>NW_015654626.1:0-174 GCF_001515625.1 Sinocyclocheilus rhinocerous
TCTGTTTTATTCAAGCCATCTGTTATTTTCATAATAATTAGTGGTCGACCGATATATCGGCCTTGCCGATATTTGGCATTTTTTAAATATCGGCATTGGCCGATAAGTTTTCCTGTTTGGCCGATGCGTTCGAGGTGGGACTTTTATTTTGACGGCGCTGAGAACGGCAGCGCC
>NW_015654626.1:386-516 GCF_001515625.1 Sinocyclocheilus rhinocerous
ATTATTAGTAATAGAAAGGCAAACATTATAATACTTTCTTGTTTGCCATCAGCATTCAGAAAATACGCATTTATATCATTTAAAGGGGTCGTATGATGCGATTTCAATTGTTCCTTTCTCTTTGGAGTGT
>NW_015654627.1:0-380 GCF_001515625.1 Sinocyclocheilus rhinocerous
TAATGATATTCGAATTTCAGATTTACCATTCTATAGTCAGACAATAAAAAAAACACTCCTGTTTTAAAGCACCAACTATAGCAGCAGCTCTAACAGCCTTGTGGAAATTTCACCAAATCACAAACATACCCTTCAAATTGCGCAAATTGAAATTGCGAATTGAATATACACCTAATGGAAACGCGTCAATTTCGCAAAAACTCCCATTTATCGCAAAAAAGTTTTTACGCTCGCATGAGGTGGTTTTTCAGGCAATGCGAAAAAGGATTAATTCGCAAAACTGCAATGGAAACGGCTTTTTCGCATTTACAGGTCACATGGCGTAGCCTATGTAAAAAGTCATGATCATTCTCCAATGTACTATAACCTCCAAGAAACAC
>NW_015654627.1:455-889 GCF_001515625.1 Sinocyclocheilus rhinocerous
ATTAATGCTTAGACAATTTACACTGCACATGTCTGCGGTGCAGTGTGGCTCTGATAAGGTCTCTGAAGCCGATTACGGCCACTCAATGCTTGTGTTTATGTTTTTATACAGGATATGGTTTATTCCAGCCGCGCCACGCACATTTCTGAAGCGGCTTTCTTTGCTGCTTCTGTAAAGATACACGCATAAGCCTCCTTTGAATAAATATAGCCAAAATCCCATTAAAATCCGTTGCCATGACTTATCGCGAGAGGGAAAAAGGTTACGTTTTAGTCGCATAACATTGGTTAATGGAAACGCCGTCATTTCGCAATACTTTTGTATCGACATTTATAAAATATCGCCAAAGTTTTGCGCAAATCTGTAATGGAAACGCACCTACAGTCGTGCGCTTTGCTTGGCCATTTGTTGTGATAAACAGGAAAGTGTGTTCA
>NW_015654627.1:911-1396 GCF_001515625.1 Sinocyclocheilus rhinocerous
TTTATGCCGGGTTCAGACTACACAATATTTTTGTCGGTCACGATAGTCACTGTGTCAGATTACACGATTTTGACTCCTAAAATCTTGTCGTGGCGTGGACAAGAAACATGTCAGACTACACGTTGCTTCCTGATCATTCATCGCGTGCCGTCCTTAACAACGCGCGTGATGTCATCGAAAGCGGAACTAGCGACTGACTTCCGAAAACAAGTGTAAACATGGCTGAAGCGCTTCCGCTATCGTTCGCCAACATTTTTCTTTCATTGCTTTGTCGTGGTAGTCCCTCGATGACACATCATACATGCAGGAGTACTGTTGTCACAGCTCCACGAACCTTTCATCCATCTCATAATTCCACCTAGCAGCACCATCATCTCTCTTTCGTTTCGCCATGTTTGATTGATGTGTATGAAAGAGCTTCTGTGCTGCTATTGGTCAACGTCACCAATGTGACAGAACTCGTCGTGGACGACGGAAAAAAAATT
>NW_015654627.1:1612-2220 GCF_001515625.1 Sinocyclocheilus rhinocerous
GAATGCTTTGAAGCATCAGAGTTTTGGGTGAATAAATTATGACAGAACTAACACTTAAAGGATAAGTGAACTAACACTTAAAGGACCTAAGTGGGTTAAAGGGAGTTTTCTGGTAAATGAAAGTGTTGGGTAATGTGATGAAGCATCAGAAGTGACATAGTAGTTACAAAACAGATTGCTTAATTTCTTCCACTGAATCGATGTTTCTCAATATGCATTTAAAAAAAAAGTAATGTTGGTAAAGGGACATTTCTTTGGAAAAATGTTAATGTACAAAAAGAGGTATTTATGAAAAGCATAATTTCAAACGGTCATTTTATTATATGCTTTTTAGAGCATATTCAGGTAAGTTGGCATGAAAAGGATTTCTTTCAGTCTACCCCAAGATTTTAAAAAGGACAAAATATTGCTGGTAAAGTAAAATAATGTGACTGCTTCACTGGAATCCAGTTGTACTGATAATTTTAAGCAATTGGTTTACTAGAACGATGGAGCTCGCACATAGCAGCCATAAATTCACCATTGTCGTGACAATCATAACTGTAAAAAAACAAAAAAAAACTAGTTAGGCTAAAATTAGAGTGAAACTGAAATTGATTCAAGCGAAA
>NW_015654628.1:0-216 GCF_001515625.1 Sinocyclocheilus rhinocerous
TTTCAATTTGTTTATTGTGAAATAACTCAAACATGTATGTTTTTTGTTCTTCTGTCCTCTGATGAGCATTGTTCAGGGCTGCCATTCCCAAAAGCTTTAATGCTTTCTTATGATACTTTTGGGAAACGCAGCCCTGTTTGAATGCACTGTCAGAAGTGAGTGAACGCTCTCTGTGATGGATTGGTTCTGTCTTGCAACATTTGCGTGTGTTCAGAT
>NW_015654628.1:334-507 GCF_001515625.1 Sinocyclocheilus rhinocerous
TGTTAAATTAACAAAATCACTGGTAAATAAAACACACCTTAGTAGCTATTTTTTGTTTGTTTGAGTATACTTTCGATACTCGCATCAGTATCGATATATCGTTACTTCGGATCGATACGCCCATCCCTAACAGTTAGTGCCGCAGAGGTAAGAAGAAAACAGAAAATACAGCT
>NW_015654629.1:0-931 GCF_001515625.1 Sinocyclocheilus rhinocerous
ATTAGCAGCAGTTCAGAGTCAAGTATCATGTTTGCAATACAAAAGGACCATTCCATTTCCATATTCAGTCCTTTATGGGAAGTGTGAATGTCTCATAGTCTGAAAACTTTTTTTTTTAAGTCTGAAAACTTTAGCATGATGTGAAAAAAAAATATTGGAGTCATCTCAATAACACAAACATGATACTTTATTTTATGATTGTTCATTTATTTTATTAAACTGTGTAAACTAATGCACCTTTTTATATTTTATGTGGTGTCATGATTTAATTTTGATAAAAACAAAGGTTAAGTATTGAATGTTCTTTTGGCATTTCCTCTCAAATTCGCTTACAGAAAAAACGACTGCAGCAGCATGATTTTGTTCGAAATGAAGTCTCATCAGTTTGTTCCCCGATTTCGTTTGAAGTATATCGGGGCCTTCACTCGCTCACTCACACACACAGAGCCGTAGCTCATGAATTATTCACGATCTTGCCCGGCAGGAGGCGGAGCGTCAGAAGGAGGAGGCGGAGCATCAGCAGGAGGATGAGGAGGGCTGGGTGAAGGTGACGAAGGGCAGCCGCGGTGTGAAGGTGCGCCCACACAGCGAGACGGCCAATGTGTGAAGGTCCGCCCACACAGCGAGACGGCCAATGAGAGGACACTTCAGAAGGAGAAGAAGAAGAAAGAGCGCAAGGAGCTGCTGAACTTCTACACGTACGTGGCAGCAAACACTCAGAAAGAACGTGAGTCTCGAGACGATCAACGACACATTCATGCATGAGTCAAGACTGTGAGAGAGAGTGCACTAGATAGTGTGTGACGAGTCTGCTGTCTGAACGCCACCGACTTTAATTGTTTTTATCATGAAAAAGAATTGTAAACAATAGAAATGTGAGATATAAACTCCAAATTGCAATATGTAAGTTCAGAATTGTGATATAAACTCA
>NW_015654630.1:0-248 GCF_001515625.1 Sinocyclocheilus rhinocerous
AGTGTAGCATGGTATATTATAGTATAGCATGGTAAAGTATAGCATGGTAGAGTAGAGTAGAGTAGAAAACTATAATAATGAATAATAAACTATAATAGTATCTCGGGGATATTAATATGACAGAAACTAATGCACTTTTTCAATAATTTGGTAAATTCTTCCACAACAGTTATGCAATGCTTGGCTTGCATATGTTTTAAAAATAATTGGAAAAAATAATTTATATTTTTCAATAAATAAATTAATAA
>NW_015654630.1:2990-6464 GCF_001515625.1 Sinocyclocheilus rhinocerous
ATTTGTTTTATTATTTCTTTTATTCTTACATTCATTTTATATGTATTAATTATTTTATTATATTATTTTATATTTATAGTTTTTTATGTTATTCTTATATTATTGTACATTTATTTATTTATTTTATTATATTATTTTGTGTGTAGTATTATTATTATTGTTATATTTATTATTATTTTATGCTAAATGTAAAATTGGGGGTAATAATAATTTATAATATATTTATATAAATATATATTCATAAAGTTTTATTATTTTGATTATTATTATTATTATTCATGTATTATTTTTTTCTCTGTTTTTTTGCATTAGTAATGCACTGCACCTTTTGTCATGCAAATAAACCCCATAAAATGCTAAATGCTTTTCAACAACTAATGGTGTTTAATAAGCAAAATGTAAAATTAGGGGTAATAATAATATCATTTTACATCAAGTAACTGGTTATTGAAAGCTGCTCATCTGGGCTTTATTTACCGTGTGAAAATGAATGTATGTGACTGTTGTTGGCTTTTATTTTGGATGTTTTCTCAAGCTGACCTTCTGTGTGTGTTTTCTTCAGGAAGCTCTGGAGAAACAAGCTCAACACGCTCAGACTGTGTCAGAAAAACTGTGGCTCGCCGAGAGAAACCTGGAGGAGCTGGAGCTGGAGAAGGAAACCAAAGCCAAGAAAGCTCTGGAACTCAGCAACACTGTTTTAAGACTGGAGACAGAGGTACACACACACACACACACACGCGCATAGACACAGACACACACTCACTCACACACACAAACACACTCTCACACACACACACGCATACACGCATAGACACACACAGACACAAACGCACACTCACACGCGCGCACACTCACACACACTCACACACACACACACACACACACACACACACACTCACTCACTCTCTCGCACACACACACACACTCTCACACACACACTCACACACACACACACACACACCTGCTTGGCTTGCAGGTGTTTTTAAAATAATTTAATACTAATATAATATAAATAATTATATGTATTAAATAAAATAATGATTTTTACAAATGTTAAAAAATGATTAGTAAGTCTTAAGAAATATTTAAATAAATATTGATTGATTTTTTGATCCTGTGATGTTTATTGTGTGTGTCAGCTGGCAGACGCGCTGCAGGAGGGGAACCAGGCACGAGTGGAGCTGAGTTTGCAGCAGAAGCTGAGGGCTGATGTTCAGCTGCGGATGGAGGAGCTGGAGGAGAGCGTGCTGGAGAAAGACCAGGAGCTGCTGCGCCTCACACAGATCGTCAGCAGACTACAGGGAGAGGTCCCATTAATACACATTCATATCGCTTTCTCAAAGAAATCAATACTGTTATTCAGCAAGGATGCATTCAATTGATCAGAAGTGCCAGTACAGACATTTATAATGTTACAAAACATTTCTATTTCAAATAAACGCTGCTCTTTTGAACTTTCTAATCATCTGTGAATCCTGAAAAATCAAATGTATAATAAAAAATATTGTGCAGCACAACGGTTTTCAACATTGATAATAATCAGAAATGTTTCTCAGCAATTCAGCTTTGATCACAGAAATAAATTACAGTTTAACAGATATTCACATAGAAAACAGCTGTTTTAAATTCTAATAATATTTCAGAATTTTTACTGTATTTTTGATCAAATAAATGCAGCCTTGGTGAGTAGAAAAACTGTATCAACCCCCAGGCTTTTAAATATTAGTGTGTATCATAGTATATTCATGCTAATTTAGTTACATTAACAAAAAGTAAAACCATAAAAAAAATCATTACTTGAAATAAAATTAACTGAAATAAAAGAAAATACTAAAAAAAAAAAACGTATTTTTAAGTTTTCTTGAGAAATATTTCTCATGTTTTCTTTTTTTAGTTAAAATGTAGCCTACTAAAATGACTAAAACTAAAAAAACATTTAAAAAATACACAGACATATTTAATAATAATAATAATAATGCCAAAACCACTCAAATTAAAATTACTTGAATAATTATTTTATGACTTGGTTTTTATTTTAAAATAAAAAATAATTAAATTACAAGAATTCTGAAATTAAATTAGATTACTAGTACATTTTTGTAAAGCATTTAGCATTTTTGGGGGTTTATTTGCTTGACAAAAGATGCAGTGCATTACTAAAGCACAAGAGCAAAGAATAAAAATAATACATAAATAAAATAATAAAAATAAAAACGACAAAACTACTATTAAAATTACTATTAAACCACTACTATAATAATTTCTACAAAAAATTACAAAATTACTAAACGTTTAAATTTAAAAAAAGAAATAAAATACATATGATCTTCAGGTGTGTTAGTTTTATCAGAGATTTGATCATGGTTCGTCTAATCATAATGTACTGAGTTGCTGTGTTTGATCTGTAAGTTGCGCTGGGCTCCATCTGACTCGTGTGTGTGTGTGTGTGTGTGTCAGGTGTCAGGTAAGCTGAGTGATAAGGAGCAGACGCTGGAGGAGGAGATCCAGCTGCGGGAGCGTGTGCTTAGTTTAACTATTATTATTAGTATTACTTCTCAAAGTATAATATAATAATAATAATATAATAATATAGTAATTATAATAAATTATTTTTTAATTATCACAGTTTGTTCCATGTTTGTATGTTAACAGTAAACCTCTATTGTTCCAAAAATAACATTTTCATTTGATCACATTTTAAAAGATTAATTTAATCCTTCGTTTCATGGCTTTATTTCATTACTGCCATTTTTGATAAATATGTATTCAATTGTAAATCCAGAAACCGACAACATCAAAACTACAAAAAAAAAAAACATTTTGTATTAATATCTTGTTTACTATTATTGTAAACATTTTAATCAATTATTAAACTGTTAAGAGTTTTATGAATTTAATTGGTTTGGCTTTTTTTTTAATTTTTTTGCAGTTTTTTATTATTAAAATTAAATAAACCGTTAAACCAAATACTACAAAAATCAAAACAGAAAACACAGAATTTGGGAAAAATAAAACTGATTTTATAGGGCCCAAAAAATACATTTTTGTTAAACTTTAATAAAATGTTGTTAAATTGTATACGTTTCATGATTTAAATAAGATTTGTTTCAGTCAATTATTGAAAATTTTATGTAACTATCAAAACAGAATCTAAGAAAAATCAAATGGAAAAAAAGTCATATTAAAAAGAAAAAGAAAAAAAAACAGAATTTGGGAAAAAATGTAATTAGATTCACTAAGACATTAGTATAGTATTTATTAATATATGGCATTTAAATTTTATATTTATTTAAACAGCTCAAGCTGGCTCAGGTACAGCGCTGACGTCACACACACCTCCGCAGACACACACACACACACACGAGCACCACTGACAGAACTGCACGCATCTGTGTGTGTTTCAGGAGAAGATCATCGATCTGGAGGGAGATCTGGAGGAGCTGAAGGAGAACGAGCAGCGATGGGCGTCCAAAC
>NW_015654630.1:7150-7985 GCF_001515625.1 Sinocyclocheilus rhinocerous
TAAACTGTTAAGAGTTTTATGAATTTAATTGGTTTGGCTTTTTTTTTAATTTTTTTGCAGTTTTTTATTATTAAAATTAAATAAACCGTTAAACCAAATACTACAAAAATCAAAACAGAAAACACAGAATTTGGGAAAAATAAAACTGATTTTATAGGGCCCAAAAAATACATTTTTGTTAAACTTTAATAAAATGTTGTTAAATTGTATACGTTTCATGATTTAAATAAGATTTGTTTCAGTCAATTATTGAAAATTTTATGTAACTATCAAAACAGAATCTAAGAAAAATCAAATGGAAAAAAAGTCATATTAAAAAGAAAAAGAAAAAAAACAGAATTTGGGAAAAAATTTAATTAGATTCACTAAGACATTAGTATAGTATTTATTAATATATGGCATTTAAATTTTATATTTATTTTTTTATATATGTTAGTTCAAGTTTTAGTAATTTTGTTGTGCATTTTTTGTTATTTTTATTAGATTAGTTTTAGTTATTTTGAGTACATCAAGTTAAACTAAATGAAAATGAGAAATAAAGTAAGTTTTTATCTTAAATTAGTTGACGTGTATTTTATTTCCCATAATGAGGAAGTTTTGCTGTCTGGTTGTAGTTGTAGTTGATGTGTGAGTGTTTGTGTGTTTCTGTCAGTCGGAGCAGCTGCAGATCAAGCTCATCCAGGAGAAAGATCTCAACGATCGGCTGGAGTGTGAGAAGGCCATCCTGGATAGACAGGTGTGTGTGTGTGTGTGTGTGTGTGTCTGTGTGTCTGTGTGTGCTCTGTGTGTGTGTCTGTGTGTGTGTGTGTGTGTGTATGTGTGTGTAGGAGTGAAT
>NW_015654630.1:8535-10349 GCF_001515625.1 Sinocyclocheilus rhinocerous
GTCTGTGTGTGTGTGTGTGTGTGTGTGTGTGTGTGTGTGTGTGTGTGTGTCTGTTGTTATGGTTTTAAATCTATATTTAACCTCAGAATGATCTCAAAGTAAGTGAAAAGATTTTGTAGTGGCTGTGCTTTAAAATTAAATGATTATAATCTTAATTCAAAGGAATAAAGGATTTCGAAAGTGACAGTAATAATCAGTGTTGAATACGACTGTAAGGTTAACCCTGCCTGCTTTAAATGTTTGAAAATTGAAAACATTATAAATTTAGAAAAGTAATCAGTTACATTACTTTAATAGAGTAATTGAAATAGTTGCACTACTTATTACATTTTAGACAGGGTAACTTGTAATCTGTAACCTATTAGATTTCCAAAGTAACTTTCCCAACACTGGTTACTCATGAGTGTATCTGCTGTAATGATGCTGATGCTGATGCTGATGGTGTGTTCAGCTGCGGGATCTGCGCAGAGAGATGGAGGAGCTGCAGAATAACAGAGTGGAGGTGGACTCAATCACCAGAGCCGAGATTAAAGCCAAAGAACTGGAGAACACACTGCGCACCGAGGAGAGGTCAGACACACACGCTTCATCTGTATAATATCTAATAATACTTCATCTAATAACAGTTTGCAGTAAGTCTGAACGATGGGTTGGCTGTGATTCTCCTCAGGAATAAAGTGGTGATGAACAACACCATCAGCAAACTGGAGAAGAAGATCCACGAGCTGATGGAGCAGATGGAGGAGGAGCACAAGATCTCCACCGAACAGAGAGAGCTGGTATGATGAAGATTACACATCCACACCAGCAGAGGGAGACACAACATCACATCACACACACTCATCAAACGAATTAAGAGTGAAAAACTAGAAAATAATGAATTTGAGAATTCAACAAAAAAACTAAACCGAACTCTTTCACTCGCGTATAATTACTGCACATTGAAACATTCTTGAAATATCTCTTATTTAAAGCTGGAAATAAATAGAAATTAATATTTTCAATCCCAGATATTCAATGTGATCTCAGGGATTTATACCCACATTTTTTTCGGTGATTTTTTTTTTTTTAAACGGAGAAAAATAAATTTAGTAGTGCTGTTCTCATAGGTAGTGTTAGTGGTTTGAACAAAACCACAAAACTTAGTATTAAACATCATTGGGGAATTTGTTCCCTCCACAGAATTCAAATAAATAAATAAATAATAATAAAAATTCACAGTTATGACTCTTGAGTTTATCTCTCACAAATGTAAATTGTAAGCTATAAACATGCAATTACAAGAAAAAAAGTTTGAATTGTGTTGAATAGAAAAATACATTTATTAAGAAGTGTAATTTGTAACAATATGGTTGGTTATTAAATTTATGTAGTATTAGAACAGCTGTTATTTAATTTGTTTGATTTTATTTTTATTGTAAAGCACTTTGTGACTCCTTGTCTGTGAAAGGTGCTATATAAATAAATTTTACTTATTTTATTTATTTATTTTTTATTGTGTGTGTGTTCAGATGAATCAGCGCATCCGTTCACTGAAGCGGCAGCTGAACGAGGCCGAGGAAGAGGCGAGTCGACGAGACGTCCAGCACCGACACACACACAGAGAACTGATGGAGGAGAGAGAAACTAACAGCCGCCTGCAGAGACAACTGCTGGACCAACAGCTGCACAACAAGTGCGTCACACACACACACTCTCACTCACTCACACACACACACATTCACACACTCACACTCTCACACACTCACACACACACTCTCACTCACTCACACACACACACATTCACACACTCACACTCTCACACACTCACACAC
>NW_015654630.1:10390-22455 GCF_001515625.1 Sinocyclocheilus rhinocerous
ACATATAAATATACACAACACACACACATATATTATGTAAACACAGACTTTTATTTTGGATGCAATTAATTGCGATTAATCAATCTGACAGCCCTAGAATACATATTATTTTGTGTTAATATAAATTACATTTTTGGAATAAGTATTTATGTATAAATGTATTTTATTTTAATTATAAATAAATATTTGTGTTAATATATAAACCATATTTATATATTAAACAAGTATATACATAAATATATATAGATTTTTATCCTATCATGCATTTTTTATAACTGTAATACATATATAATAATTATTCTAGACTGCATTTGCATGAAGCTATGAAGTCTAATGATCTGTAATATCAAGCATGTATTTCTAGGTTAATGTTCATGTTGATCTAATATAGTTTTTTGTTCATTTGTCCTGCAGGAGGAAAGAGTCGAGACAAACTCTGGAAAGCCTGAAGCTGAACCTGAGTGAAGAGGATGATGATGATGAGGAAGAGCAGCAACAGAGCCAATCCAAACCCACAGAGAAGCAGATCTCTCAGGTGTGACGGGACCAGACCTAACCGCAGCTAAAACTACATCAAAAACTGACAAACCCCAATGTAAACCTGCTGTTTCCCCTCAAATATCAAAGACTTCAAACCAAAACAGATCACACAAACCACTTGAGTCCAGGTCTACGAGAGAGAGAGAGAGAGAGAGACCGGATCCAGAGAAGCTCCGCATTAAACAGGAAGTGGTAAACACTGTGGAAAAGCTCTTTCCTGTGGACTGACGCTCTTAGGATTTTATTGACAGGTTCTTTCAGGAGAATCTGCTTCGCCGTCACTGCCAGATCTGGTTACAGTAAGCTATCGTGTGCATTAGTTCTTTATCAAGCTCTCCTTTCTGTTTCTGTTGTTATTTTCAGTTCAATCAGCTGTTTACATTATGCACATATTAATATAATGGAGATAGGAATGAATATTGCTGATGAAGTGTTTGTGTATTTGCATGCGTTCAGCGATCAGGACGGCTGATGTACGGACCTGTGCTGATTTTCTTCTTCTGAAGGTTTTTAGGGAATCCTCTTTATTAAGTGTTAATGATGCTGTGTGTCTGTGAAATACAGCAGCAGTTTCTGCTCCAGGCTGTTCACAAGTTTAATGTGGAACTACCAAATGGTAATAAAATATTATAAACCAAGAATGGGTTTTTTTTTTTGTGGTCTATTTGGTTTATAACTTTACAAACTGACATTAACTGTCTATGAATAAAATGCCAAAAAAGACCGAGTAATTACATTTCTTAGTTTATGTCTCACAGGTGAGAGAATACAAGTCAGAATTGCTAGAAATAATTTCTGAGAAAATTCAAGCATTTTAATGGTATTTTAAAATGAATTTAAAATAAAAAAATTTCATTAAAGTTTAAAAAAATGTAACCACTTCAGATGAACTCATTTTCACTCTTATGGATGTGAAAAACATGTTGACATTTTCATTTTCATATTTACAGGCACAGTGATGGTAAATTACAGACAAAATACAAATTGTGGCTGTTTTTGACCCATACAACCCTTTTTTTCTGGCCAAAAAATATATTTAAATATAAGCTAAATATGTGTTATACACATTAAAGCTCAATTAAATTTATTTTGTAATTAAAAAATATATTAAGTTTCAACCTTCATTTAGTATTATATTTTAAAATGTATATATTTCAAAACTTATATTTCTCAAAAATATACAAATTTTTTTTGCAATAAGATATATGGTTTTGGTTTTTAAAACTAAAATTTATATATATATATATATATATATTTACATGAATATATTTTTATTTAATTGATTTTTTCTATATTTTAATCATATGCTAAATATGTGCTATAATCAGTGAAGCTTAATGAAATATATTTTTGAAATTTAATGACATTTATATTAAAATAGGCTATAGACTTATAGACTAGTTTTTTATTTTTTCAAAAATGTACAAAAATTTGATTTCTTAGACCGAAATATATGGTTTTGTTTTTAAATCTATTTAAAAAAAAAAAATATTAAAAAATATACTGTATATTGATGGAAAATTTATTTTGAAATATTTTTTTTGGTCATTTTATGTGTATTTTGAAATACAAATTTTTAATGCATCGCGAATTCTGTATATTCATCATTCACAAATGGACCATTCAAACTCAAACTCAAGATAATTTTTTCCTCTTTATTCTTTAGTAACATGTTGCACGCATAACAAAAAATAAACGCTCTCAAAGGAAACTGAAGAGTTAATTTAGTTATTTTCGGTTTAATGCAGTAAAAGAGCTTACAGGAGCAGTGCTTCATTGGTCAGTCGATCTTTACAGGCACGAGGAGAGAAAATCCTTCAATGTAAACTTCAAGAGAACAACATCACTGGTCAGAAAGCCATTCCTGAAACCACACGAGGTGCTAAACCAGTAAAACAGCAAAGCGAGAGCCGCGGCTCAGTTCAAGGCCAAGCAGGAGTTCAGTAGAAACACGATGCGGCGCTCCAGAGACGGTCACATTTCATTCGTCAAACACACCGTCAGCGGCGTCACGAGGCTCCAAGACGTGAGAATGGCACACGATGAGTTTGGCACCAGAGGACAAAAATAAACTCAAACCAGGTCATATTTCACCCCAAACTCACAAGACAAAAATGAGACATATTATGCAGTAAGAAAATTAAGTCTATTTTAAGGTTTTTTTGGATCGTAATTTCACAAATGTGAGGGGAAAATAAGAAAAGAGAAAAAAACATGAATTGTGATTTATACATCCATAGTATTTATGCTGCCTTTTTGCCGATTTAAACATATGTGACCCTGGAGCACAAAAGCAGTGTTTAGTCGCTGGGGTATATTTGTAGCAATAGCCAACAATACATTGTATGGGTCAAAATTATCCATTTCTCTTTCATGCCAAAAATCATTATGATGTATAAACCTCAATTTCACAAAATTGACCCTTATGACTGGTTTTGAGGTCCAGGGTCACATATATTAAAAAAAACTAAAAGTAGTGAGATTTACTGAGAATGAAAAATGAAGGGAATTTTTTGGAATTTGTAATGAAAATAATGTCAATGGATTTGAATTTATGGTGAAATATGAACGTTTTCATGATATTCACCAATTTAAAAAAAAAAAGCATAAGCAGAAGGTGATTTGTATTAATTTGCTTGTACAAGAGCACGCCCAGGTCAAATTTCACCCCAAAAATAATAATATATTTTTCATTAAGAAAACTGAAAAAAAATTGTATTAAAAAAAAAAAGTACAAAATTTTTTAAGACAAAAAAAAAAGTAAAATATTTACATATAAGAATTTGGTGTTAAAATATATATATTTTTGTAAACTGTCATGAAAATGATTTAATGCAAAACATCTTAATGGTTTTGAATTTAGGGTGAAATATGGCTGGATATTTTTTTTATATTTCACCCCAAACTCAGGACCGGCATGTGTTTGCAATGCAACAATTTCAACATTTAACAATAAAAAACCTCTACATTTTCATTACTGCAACTAAAAATAAAATAAAATACTGCATCACAGTAATGAGAGACATTGAAAATCACGAGAAATAAAAAATTAATTTAAAATTAAAGAAAAACATTTACATACTTATAGTAGTGCGAATTTGGCGGTTTTTCTTTTTTGTATTGTCATGAATATAATGTCACAATGTGAAACATCCTAATGATTTTGAATTTAGGGTGAAATACGATCTTGACGTGTTTTTAAATCAGACAGACATAATCTGCATTAATCTGCCTGTATATTAGATGTTTCCCAGTTTATTCAGTCTGTACTCACACATAGATGCACTAAAGACACGTCATTTGCTATGAATTTCTGTCAGATGTTCAGAAGTCTGAAGCGTGTGCTGGAGCCGCTCACAAACACAGAAACACACCGCAGATCTGCAGCTAGTCATTTGCACTTGTTTGCATGAATCTGCACTTCTGTAAGTGAGTGGAGTTTGATTTGGGGACACGCATGAACACGCAGAACACAGCTGTTTTAAATTATAATAATATTTCACATTTTTACAGTTTTTACTGTATTTTTAACCAAATAAACGCAGCCTTGATGAGCAGAAGAGATTTTTTTTCAGAAACACTAAAAACTCATAATTATTCCAAACTTCTGCCTGGTAGTGTATGAATGTCAGATATTTCTGTTTTTATGTACATTCATTTGGATGATCTCGAGATTATGGCCACATCAGGTTTTTAGTGTGAGTTTCTGAGCTAAGACCTCTATATGAATATTTCAGATGCATTTGCTGACAGTAATAATCTGGGCTAAATTTGGACGGGTTGTTAAAGATGACGAGGCAGTAGCACAGCTCTCACAGACTCTTGGAGGGGTCCACACACATCTGTAATACAGGAGGTCAGGAGGATGCTCTGAGATCCCGCTGCTTTAACACGCACACTTCTTCTCGTCGGCCGCTGCGGCGTCCAGTTTGCTGCTGCCGTCAGTGTTGTGTGCGTCCGCCGCAGGTTTGTCCACACACTGCTCCATCCTCTTCATCACCAGATCCAGCAGCGTCACCACGGACTTCTCCACCTCCGCGCCGGTCGCCGCACTCGTCTCGAAGTAGGGAATTCTGGGAAAGAGGAGGCAAAGACAAACATCAGAAGAAGAAGCCTGGATTCTCTCAAAAACATACAAACAATACATGTGCAGTTATATAATGACACACATCCACATACATGGATATATGAAATGTATTAAACAAAATCGAGCAAAAACGGAAATATGGGTTGTTATATGTTAAATCAATATAAATATTTTTAAAACAAAAATTAAAAAGTGTGTTAATAATAGCATAATATTGTACAAAAAAATAGAGAAAATATTTATACTGTTATGTGTGTATATATATATATATATATATATATATTTATTTATTTCCCCACCTTTTACGTCTTTAAATTAATCCAGGCATAAAAACAATATCATGTTCCAAAATTTAACTCACTATTATTTTGAATATATAAATATATTTTATACTAACTTTTATTTAATTTTTATATTTTCAACATGTACATAGCAAATGAAATTTGGTACATTTAAATGAATTGTATAAGAATGATGAATCATTTAAATAAATACTGTAAGTAAATAAGATGCACACATAATTACTATTTTAGGCAATAATTACCATTTTACTATTAATGTTTATTTTTCTTGAAAAAAATGGCAGATGCCTAGGAAACTTTGCATTCAAGCTATACATTTCATCAGTTGATGCATTACTTGGGAATCGAACCCATAACCTTGGTGCCATGATTTATTGCTTAAACTACAAGAATGAGTGAGAAACACTCACTCACTCACTCACTCACTCACACACACACTTGTATTTGTGGTTTTCTCCACAGGCGTAATGGTTTTTATACTGTACAAACTGTATTTTCTATCGCCCTACACCAACCCTACACCTAAACCTACCCCTCACAGAAAACTACGGGCAATTTTTGAATTTCATAAAACACCGTTTTGTATGTTTTTTAAGCCTTTTGTTTTACGGGGACACAGGAAGTGTCCTCATAAACCATGTTTATGTTGTAGTACCCATTTCATTACTCGTTATACATATTTGTGTCCTCATAAACCATATATACCAGTACACACACTTACACACTCATACACACACACACTTACACACTCATATACACACACACACTTACACACTCATACACACACAAACTCACACACACACCCACTCCCACACTTACACACACTCACACACACAAACAAACTCACACACACACACTCTCACACACTCACACACACTCTCACACACACACACACACACACTTTTTTAAGGAAAAGTAATGTAAAAAAAAGCATCTGTGCAAATTTAGAACCCACCCCAACCCAGGTAGACTCCAAAAAATAATATGTAATGTAGATCTTAAAAACCAAGGCATTGCTATGCCAGTGTTTCCTTTATGCAAGGATTTGATTTAAAAAACAACATCATAACTATAAAACTGTTTTTTATGATTTTAAATCTGTATTTAACCTCAGAATGATCTCAAAGTAAAAAGGTCTGATTTTGTGGTGGCTGTGCTTTAAAATTAAATTATCATAATCTCAATTCAAGTGAAGAAGGATTTTGAAAATCTGACCGCATCAGTCTGTAAGGTTAACCCTGCCTGCTTTAAATGCTTGAAAATGATTAACAGTTGAAACATCCTTTAGAAATGTATAAAAGTAATCAAAATGTAATCAGTTAGATTACTTTAATAAAATAATTGAAATAGTTACACTACTTTTACATTTTAAGCAGGGTAAACCTATTACATTTCCAAACTAACACTATAGCTTTAGCTGGCGCATCGGTCGACACTACTGCCGGGTTGCAAGAGTGGCTAAGCTCCTCTCTGAAAAGGAAATGAGAAAAGCAATGGGCTGCATGGTGAAAGCCGAGGCAGATAGGGTGTCAGTGTCTGGTTCTTCCTGCATGATCTCATCTCCTCTCCCTGTGTCCAGCATCACACAGCGGGAATGAAGCAGGCCACAGGAACACTGACACCCAACCAGAGCTCAGAGGAAGCACACACACACACACACACACACTCTCTCTCACACACTTACACACACTCACCCGTATTTGTCCGCTAGTTCCTTTGCTTGTTTCTCCTGGACTTCTCTCTGGTCGTTCAGATCGGCTTTATTACCCACGAGAACAATATCTGGATTCTCACAATACGCATTAGCCTGGAGCTGACCTACACACACACACAGGAAAATAAGAAGAAGATGATGAAGATTAGGAAGATGAACAAGGAAGAGGAACATAAGGAAGAGGAAAAAGGAATATGGAAAAGAAGAGGATGAAAAAAGAAAAATTAAGAGAAAGCATAAAAAGAAGACGAAGAAGAGGAAAAGAAGAAGAAAAAAAGAAGAGGATGAGGAAAAAGAAGAAAAGGAAGAGGAAAATAAAAAAAAGGGGAAGAAGAAGAGGACGAGGGAAGGAAAAGGAAGAATAGGAAGAAGAAAAAAAGAAGAGGAAACAGGAAGCGGAAGAAGAAGAAAAGGAAGAGGAAGCAAAAACGAAACAGGAAGAAGAAGAGGAAGAAAAGGAAGAGGAAAAGAAACAGAAAGAGGAAGAATAAGAATAAGAATAAGAAGAAAAAAAGAAGAGGATGAGGAAAAGAAGTAGAGGAAGAGGGAATGAAAAGGGAAGAGTAGGAAGAAGAAAACAAGAGGAAGCAGAAGAAGACGACAGAAGAAGAGGAAGCAGAAAAAGAAGAAAGAAGAGAAAAAGAAACAGGAAGAAGAAGAGAAAGAAGAGAACGAGGAAAAGAAAAGGAAGAATAGGAAGAAGAAGAAGATAAGGAAGAGAAAAATTAGGAAGAGGAAGAAGAAGAAGCACTGTAACTGAGAAACTCGCCCACAGTGAGTCTGTTAATCTGGTTAGTGCTGGTTGGTTAGTTAGTTAGTTAGTTAGTGGTGCGTCTGCGGTCACTCACTCATCCAGTTCCTGACGTTGAGGAAGCTCTGCTGGCTCGTCAGATCGAACATGAGCAAGAAACCCATCGCATCCCTGAAGAACGCTGTGGTCAAACTCCTGAACCTGAGAACAAACCACAGTCTCTGATCAGTGAACCAATCAGGAGAACCAATCAGGAGAACCAATCAGGAGAACCAATCAGCAGAACCAATCAAGAGAACCAATCAGGAGAACCAATCAAGAGAACCAATCAGCCGTCCAAATCAGGGGATTTCAAAGTTCAGAGAAAGACAGTGGAATATAAAAATAAATACATATAAAAACTAATAAACAAAAAAATTTTTTTTTTAAAGTTTAAAATAAATAATTATAAATAATACAGTTATATTGAAATAAATACATGGTTAGATTAACATAAACATATTTAAAAATGATATTAAAATAATTTAATAATAATGACAATCAATTAATCAATCTAACAGTAGAGAATGTATAGTGAAAAAATAAATGTAAAATAAACAAAAAGATGGTAAAAAATAAATAGTTTCAATAAATAATAAAAGATAAATATAAAAATGTAGGCTACCTAACTGAACTTTTTTTATAGCGAGTAAAAATATGTATAATAAATGTATAATAAACAAGTAAGATTCAAATTAATAAAAAATAATATAATTATACTAAAATAAATCCAAAAGGTATCTTAAAACAAATAAATAAAAAAGAATACATTAAATAATTAGATTGAAATAAATAAATAATACATTTAACAGTACACTACTATAGTGAGTAGAAAAAACATTAATGTAAAATAAATAATATTAAAAAATAAATGTATAATAAGAATATTTAAAACTATTATTTTAAAATACATAAATACTTAGACTAAACTAATACATTTTTAAAGCATTAAAATAAGTAAACAAAAATGATAAATAATCAATTAAAATAAATAATAATAAATGTATTACAACAGAGTTTATTTGCAAAAACAGATAAATCAGTTTTTTTTTTTTTTTTTATTATGTGATCATGTTTTTATTGTGCATTGTTGAACTTTGAACTCTTCATTTTAAGATGAGGGTCCACTGCATGTGGTTGATCACATTTGTGACCCTGGAGCACAAAAGCAGTCTTAAGTCGCTGGGGTATATTTGTAGCAATAGCCAACAATACATTGTCTGGGTCAAAATTATAGATTTTTCTTTTATGCCAAAAATCATTAGGATATTAAGTAAAGATCATGTTCCATGAAGATATTTTGTAAATTTCCTACCATAAATATATTAAAAATAATTTTTTTATTAGTAATATGCATTGCTAAGAACTTCATTTGAACAACTTTAAAGATGATTTTCTCAATATTTTGATTTTTTTGCACCCTCAGATTCCAGATTTTCAAATAGTTGTATCTCGGACAAATATTGTCCTATCCTAACAAACCATACACCAATGGAAAGACTATTTATTCCGCTTTGAGATGATGTATAAATCTCAATTTCACAAAATTGACCCTTATGACTGGTTTTGTGCTCCAGGGTCACATTTGGGGTCCAAGGCATCTATAAGATTGGAAAGCCCTGGTCCAGAGGACGCAGATGGAGCTGATCCTGGGAAAGCAGGAGACTATGAGAATGTGATCATGACTATGAAGAGAAGAGCGCACCTCTCCTGTCCCGCCGTGTCCCAGAGCTGCAGGTGAACCTTAAACGTCTTTCCAGTGGTTCCATTGGGGCTGTTTGTGGTATAAACCTGGAGAACAACAGAGATCAGCAGAGATCAGCACCAAACCTTCACTTCATCAAATATTCATAGAGTCTCTGAAGGTGTTCTGGCTCGAGGTCAGACTGAAAACACGAAACATAAACTCTAAACAACATGGTTCAGACGCCGGGAAACTGCTGTACTTCTGCTGGCTTTAGCTCAGATGGATGCTGTTATTGATCTGCCTGAGCCGCACTGCATGCTGGGATAGATGCTTTCATCGCACTGTCTTCCTGCCCACTTCATCGGTGATATTTAAAGAGTCTCCGAAGGAAAAAAAAAGAGCATAAAACAAGCTCTTTTTAAAAAAATAAGCAGGATTTTGTGTCTCATTACATGGAGAAACATATTATAATGATAAAAACAAACAAAAAGTAGATTAAAATAAATAAATAGATGAATAAATAAAGAAGAACAGTCCTAAAGTAAGTAGAAAAAGATAATGTAACAATTAATAGAAACTAAATATTTTAAATAAACATCTGAAATAAATCAGGATTTTGCATTTGCCACTAAATAATCATATGCTTAAAGGGGGAAACATATTACAATAAAACAATAAAAATGTATGTAAATAAATAAATAAATAGAACAGTCCTAAAGTAGAAAAAGTTAATGTAACAATGAAATAGAAACTAAATATTGTAAGTAAGTAAACAAACAAACGAATAAAATAAAATAATCTGAAAGATACTGCAGACAGAAAAAGACAGAAAAATTTGAAATAAATCAGGGTTTTGTGTCTGGCACTAAATAATTGTGTGCTTACAAAGGGAAACAAATTACAATAAAACAATAAAAATGAGATTAAAAATAAATAGACAATTAAATAAATAAATAAGAGCAGTCCTAAAGTAAGTAGAATAGGATAATGTAACAATTAATAGATTAAACTAAAAACTAAAATTTTTAAATAAATAAACATCTGAAATATATGTCCGGCACTAAATAATCGTGTGCTTCCAGAAGAAATAAAAATTACAATAAAACTATTTAAAAAAACAGTAGTAGTACTAAAGTGAGTAGAAAAAAGATAATGTAATTTCAAATAATAATAATCTGAAAGATACTGAAAGATATTAAATAAATCAGGATTTGGGTCTGGCACTAAATAATCATGTGGAAACGTGGGAAATACTGTCTGTTTGTGGGTCATAAATGTATGAGATTGTGTTTCTAATGCTGGAGAACAATGGAGGATTGTTCCTGACATGATGTGAGCGCGTGCCACTGATAATGTGGGCCGCTCTGCGTCTCTGATTCTCGTGTGTGTTTCTGAGCTCAGATGATTCATACTGGGAGTGTGTTTGAGAAGTTCAGTCCTCATTCTCATTATCGATCTTTTCCAGATCAGCGCAGGCTCGTTTAGTGGGTGGAAACATGCTTTGCACGTCCTCACACACTCACACAAACACAAACACTCACACACACTCACACACACTCGCTCACACACACACACTCTCTCACACACACACACACTCACACACACTCCACACACACACGGTGAAGAGCCGGTGGTCTTGTGTTACTGTGAGTCATGAACATTCATTTAATCCAAAACACTGAAACTCTCTCAAAGCGAAATCGTTGCGTTCTAAAACGTGACAAACTGCAATTCAGAACACAACGCAGCAAGAGCTAACACTATTACAAAAAACACTTTTGTTAACTGAAATGAAGTGGAAATAAAATATAAAAATTGGAAATAAAATAAGTTGAAGTATTAAATTACTAAAATGTAAGGAATATTAAAAAATAAATATAAAAATATTAAATATATATATTTTTAAATATTACAAAAAATGGCAATCATAAAAAATGTCAAAAGCACATAAAATTACTAAAACTTCATATAAACCTGCAATTCATAATGCATTGAAAAAGAAAATCAGAAATGCTGCCTTGGTAAATAACTGAAATAAAATAAGTTTAAGTTAAAATACTAAAATTGCTAAAACTTAAATAAAAACAAATGAAAAGTGAAAATATTAAAAAGACACAAATGAGAACTCGGGCGCACTGTGAGAAGATATGTGTGTGCAAACCCGCATCTCAGAATATCGTGAAAAAGTTTTTTTTTGTTTTTTTTTCTTTAACTTATTTCAAAAAGTGAAACTTTCATATATTCTAGATTCATTACATGTAAAGTAAAACATTTAAAAAGTTTATTTGTTTTAATTTTGATGATTAGAGCTAACAGCTCATGAAAGTCAAAAATCCAGTATCTCAAAATATTAGAATATTTACATTTGAGTTTCATTAAATGACCATCCCTACAGTATACATTCCGGGTATCTTGTTCTGTGAAACCACAATAATGGGGAAGACTGCTGACTTGGCAATGGTCCAGAAGACGATCATTGACACCCTCCACAAAGAGGGTAAGTCACAGAAGATCATTACTGAAAGGGGTGGCTGTTCACAGAGTGCTGTATCAAAGCACATTTAATGCAAAGTTGACTGGAAGGAAGAAAATGGGTAGGAAATGGTGCACAAGCAACAGGGATGACCTTGGGAGAGCTTCACAAGGAGTGGGCTGAAGCTGGAGTCAGTGCATCAAGAGGCACCACGCTCAGACTTCTTCAGGAAAAGGAATACCAAGCCACTTCTGAAACAGAAACAACGTCAGAAGCATCTTACCTGGGCTAAGGAGAAAAAGAACTGGACTGTTGCTCAGTGGTCCAAAGTCCTCTTTTCAGATAAAAGTAAATTTTGCATTTCATTTGGAAATCAAGGTCTGGAGTCTGGAGGAAGACTGGAGAGGCACAGAATCCAAGCTGCTTGAAGTCCAGTGTGAAGTTTCCGAAGTCAGTGATGATTTGGGGTGCC
>NW_015654630.1:25338-54019 GCF_001515625.1 Sinocyclocheilus rhinocerous
CGGACTGTGTCAGAAAGCGAACGCGCATCTGTATACAGGTGCATCTCAAAAAATTACAATATCGTGAAAGTTCTTTTTTTTTTTTTGTAACTTGTTTCAAAAAGGGAAACTTTCATATATTCTAGATTCATTACATGTAAAGTAAAACATTTAAAAAGTTTATTTGTTTTAATTTTGATGATTAGAGCTTACAGCTCATGAAAGTCAAAAATCCAGTATCTCAAAATATTAGAATATTTACATTTGAGTTTCATTAAATGACCATCCCTACAGTATAAATTCCGGGTATCTCTTGTTCTTTGAAAGCACAATAATGGGGAAGACTGCTGACTTGGCAATGGTCCAGAAGACGATCATTGACACCCTCCACAAAGAGGGTAAGTCACAGAAGGTCATTAGAAGGTCACAGAAGGCTGTTCACAGAGTGCTGTATCAAAGCATATTAAATGCAAAGTTGACTGGAAGGAAGAAATTGGGAAAAGGCGCACAAGCAACAGGGATGATCGCAAGCTTGTGAATACTGTCAAGCAAAGCCGATTCAAACACTTGGGAGAGCTTCACAAGGAGTGAACTGAAGCTGGAGTCAGTGCATCAAGAGTCTCCACGCTCAGACGTTTTCAGGAAAACTTCTGAAATAGAAACAACGTAAGAAGCATCTTACCTGGGCTAAGGAGAAAAAGAACTGTTGCTCAGTGCTCCAAAGTCCTCTTTTCAGATAAGTAAATTTTGCATTTCATTTGGAAATCAAGGTCTGGAGTCTGGAGGAAGACTGGAGAGGCACAGAATCCAAGCTGCTTGAAGTCCAGTGTGACGTTTCTGAAGTCAGTGATGATTTGGGTGCCGTGACTAGGGTTAGGTATCGTTTGAATTTTATCAATTCCGATTCCGATTCTTTTCGATTCCCAGTTTCGATTCCAATGTGATTAAATAATGATATCAAACATTTATCCTGTGTCTCTTTTTTGCAAACCATTTATTGGAGCTGAATACCATGAACAAAAATCAACAGTCTACATAAAAACTGGACTCTTTAAGAGCTGTTTGTGGGCAAAATAGAGCCGCATGATTCTGGATAAATTTAGACTTTTTTTTTTTAATGGAGGTTGTAGTTCTCCTAAACAAAATCACATGGAATTTATGAATTAATGATTCAATGACACACTCAAGATGTACTTGATTCATTACTGGATGAATCAGCGTTCTTGAACGAATCTCTTGTATGATTCAAAGACAAATACATTTTAACAGCCCCTTTTCGCCACATACTGGCGTAACAATTTAATCGATAATTCTTCATTTGAAGTGTCAAATTACTTTCAAAAGGATATTTACTTTATTTTAATCGCTACCATACACATCAGAGTTTATATCTGAACTATAAACTTTTATCCCAGTACTTCTGTGATTTGAATGTTTGTAACACAGAAATAATGATACTGCGTGGCTGAAAAGACTGAAGCGGTTTCATTCATGACAGACAGCTGCTCTCTTTAGGTCAATGGCAGCACGAACGCAAATTTAAATGTTCAGATCACACTGGTGTCGAGTTTGAGGAATGAAACAGACGAATCATTGTAATTTAGGAATAGAATCACGTTGGTGTTTGAATCGTGTTCGCGATCTTTAACGATCTATTAAATTAAAGTGCTTTGTCATGTTGGTGGTGACACCTCTCTTGCAACATGTTTAGCTATTTCTGGATAAATTTAGTTTTTTTTTTCTTCTTCTTTTTCCCCAATGGAAGTTGCGGTTCTCTCATGATTCTGAAGAAAAAACATTAGACAACTAAACAAAATCACATGGAATTTATGAATTAATGATTCAATGACACACTCAAGATGTACTTGATTCATTACTGGATGAATCAGCGTTCTTGAACGAATCTCTTGTATGATTCAAAGACAGATACATTTTAACAGCCCCTTTTCGCCACCTACTGGCGTAACAATGTAAAAGATAATAAAAAAAAATTATTTTCAAAAAGTGATTTATTCTATTTTAATCGCTACCATACACACAGTTTATATCTGAACTATAAACTTTTATCCCAGTACTTCTGTGATTTGAATGTTTGTAACACAGAAATAATGATACTGTGTGGCTGAAAAGACTGTGAAGCTGTTTCATTCATGACAGATGACAGCTGTCTTGTTTAGCAGTTTATATTTTTCATTCTTGTTCTGTTCTGAATAACCATTCAATTTAAAGGATTTGTTGTGCTGTGGCGTCTGCTGGTGTTGGTCCATTGTGTTTTATCAAGTCCAAAGTCAATGCAGCCGTCTACCAGAAGATTTTGGAGCACTTTATGCTTCCATCTGGTGACAAGCTTTATGGAGATGCTGATTTCCTTTTCCAGCAGGACTTAGCACCTGCCCACAGTGCAAAAACCACTTCCAAGTGGTTTGCTGACCATGATATTACTGTGCTTGATTGGCCAGCCAACATGCCTGACCTGAAGTCCATATGGAGTCTATGGGATATTTTCAAGAGAAAAATGAGAAACAGTGGATCCGAGCTGAAGGCTCAATAGTTTCTCAGCAGAGCCACAGGCTGACCGCTTCATGCCACTCCTCACTGATGCTGGAGTTTGTGCTAAAGGAGCCCCGACCAAGTACTGAGTGCATAAATGAACACACTTTAAAGAACTTGAGCTTTTCTGTTTTGCAAATCCTTTTTTTGATTGATCTTAGGAAATCTTCTAATATTTTGAGATACTGGATTTTTGACTTTCATGAGCTGTGAGCTCTAATCATCAAAATTAAAACAAAAAACTTTTGAAATGTTTTACTTTGTGTAATGAATCTAGAATATAAGAAAGTTTCACTTTTTGAAATAAGTTACAAAAAAATGTGTGTGTATATATATATATATATATATTTGTATGTATGTGTGTGTGTATGTGTATGTGTATATATATATATACACATACACATACATAGCTTATAAATATATAAAACCTCTAGATTTACTGTAAGAGAGTAAAGCTTCTTCAGACAAGTCAGCATGTCTGTAAACAGTCTGAACTCATCGCTCCCACGGCTCAGATCTGCTCGCTGCGTCTCAGAGATTTGCTCTTTTAATGCTGCTGGAGTGTGTGAAGTCCATTGTGTGTGGCTTTTCACACTTTATGATCCACATCAATAAACTTTATCACCCTCACACACTCTCTCTCTCTCTCACACACACACACACACACACACACACTCCCACACACTGACTTATGAGCCAATTACGTGAGGATACAGGGCCGAACTCACAGGAAACATCAAAGCTTGTAACTCAAGAGCCACTAACCACTCTCTTTTCCCTGAAATCGATGCCCACGGTGGTGATGAATTTGGGGTTGAACTTGTTGTCGGTGTAGCGGTAGAGGAAGGTGGTCTTGCCCACTCCGGAGTCCCCGAGAGCCAGGAGTTTGATCAGATAGTCGTAATCTCCATCGGTCATAGTGCTGGCGGAGCTGAACCTGCACAACAAACAGCATGAGGATATTACAGCAACCACAATAAATCAATACAACAAACACACAAACACAGTGAGCATATTAAATCCACCTTAATAATTCAATACAACAAACATACAAACTCCATGGAAATATGAAACCAAAGTAAATCAATGAAATCACAAGGGTTGTTACAGTTAACTAAAAAAATTTAATATTTTCATTACTTGAAATAAAGTTATTTCACGTAGTTGCCAAGGCAAAATTTCTTATTTTAATTTATTTTAACAATGTACTAAAATAATTGCAAATAAAACTGAAACAATAATTAATCAAAACTATACAGACCTATAAAAAAACAAAAACTACTAAAAATTACAAAAACATTACAAAATTACAAAAAAATTTTAAATAAAAATGTAAAACAAAATAAAAAATAAATATAAAAAATACAAAATAAAAAACTGATTGAAAAATTGGTAAAAACTATAATTATATTTTAATGATACTAAAATAAAACTGGAAATCACACACAATTAAAAAAAAAAAAATAGAAGACAGAAAAACAGGTACTGTAAATAAGAGACAATCATTGAAACTGTTAAATTAACTTAAAATTACATATTTAATAACTTTTGAGCAAAAAGTTGCGCAAAAATTGTGTGTGTATATACACTGATATTTTATACTATCAATAAAAATTGCTAAATATTATTTCATTTTCAAATATATATATATATTATATATATATATGTGTGTGTGTGTGTGTGTGTGTGTGTATACTGTAAAATGTATTAAAATTGCAAAAGAAAATTTTTTCTGCAATTATACAACTCTGCCAACTCTGCTCGCTATTAAAAAGCCCATATTGCTCAACCAATAACACACATCAAGGCCAAAGAAACCAAAAAGAGACAGATTGAACAATATCTCAGTGTGATGGAACTGCGTCTCTCTCTTTCTCTCAGAAGGTCTCAGGGTCCAGTGGGCCCCCGGGGCCGTTTCTACAGCGCTCAAATAATCTCATTTATACGTGTGGGCTGGAGATGCTGCAGTAAACACATCACAGCCCACAGCAAACGCTCAGCGCTCACACATTCACTAGAGTTCATCAGAAAGAGATGAACAGAGCTTCATTCATCTGTGAGCGGCTTGTCCAGCACATGACCCAGAGCCGCTTCCTCATGATCAGCAGATCTGTGGCACTCTGTGTCTCTCACACACATCATCATCACATCTCTCACACCTCACCGTCCCCTAAAAATAAAACATGCCACTTCCTGTCTGTGTTCAATCTTGATTCACTGAATCCCAATGAATATGTTTCTACAACGTAAGAACTCAGCGAACCTGTCATGTTCAGCACACATTATAACACAAGAATCTGAAGAAATATTCTGTATCAAGAAAATGAATCAGATTTTATCAGACATCACAAGTTAATTGGGCAATTTTATAAAGCAATTACATCACAGTAAATCCCCTTTACAGAGGGGATTTTATCACTGCAAAAATATGAAAATACTGTCAACAAACAGAAAAAAAACCAAAAAATTTCACCATGATTTTAGAAATAAAATGTCATATAAATCAGTGTGAATGATATATATGAACAAACCCCTCAGCAAAAACCTTCAGAATATAGATAGAAATAAAACTGCTAAGTTTGGTGTATGTAAGTTCTGCCGAGGTGGAGAAAAAACTCACAGTCTTTAAATATATCCATTTTTACCATGTTTTTACAGGGTAAAATGTCATATAAATCAGTGTGAATGATATATGAACAAGCCCCTCAGCAAAATCCTTAAGAATATAGATAGGAATAAAACTGCTAAGTTTGGTGTATGTAAGCGCTGCTGAAGTGGAGAAACAAACTTTTAAAGTATTGGAACTGAAATCTGAAATCTACAGTAGCAAATACATGTGCAAAAAAATAAACACCTAAATATGTATTTTTGCAAGACAGGTTATGGAAGCAAGACCAAAATCTCAAAATTGACCAGTGCACTTTCTTTTTCTTTTGGGCTAAAACATGACAAACATGTTCTTGACAGGTTTCATGAGATTCATAATTTACCCGAGACAGCATGCATGGATTCTTAGTGAATATTAGTGTAAATAATCACAAAAACACAAGCATATCTCAAGCACTAATGTCACTCAGAAGACACTTTTATATGACGTGATGTGAGAAACATCTGAAATCAAATCTACTAGTCAGAATCAGAAGACCAACCCAAACCCAGAGGCTGTGGAAGTGTCCTGTGTGTTTATGTTAAACAGTGTTGACTGACAAATTGGAGAATGTCACATGTATGTTGTTAAGGGGTTTGGAACACAAGACAGAATTTGATATTGATTTCAGTAAAAGGTCGTGTACATTTGCCTGGAGGGGTGATTGTACCGCAGACAGTGTATTTAAACCACAAAACATCAGTGAAGACCATGACTATCAGGACCTTACAATATCTACAAATACAAACAAAATATCTAAACAGATTATCTTACATATCTACAAATACAAGCTCTTTTATTTGTGCATTCACTTACAGAAATAAAATGAACTGTATGACTTGAGGAATGTATTGAGCTTACTGATAAGTTAAGATCAACTTTATTTTCCCAAATGAAATTTGTCTTGCACACATACAATATGATATCTGCTGTTTAAATACGAGTAACATACTACTTACTAGGGCTGTGCAATATTGAAGAAAAATGCGATATGCGATACCTTGTTAAAAAATGTGATATTTGATATGCGATACGATATTGCGTATTTATAGGCTGCTGTCCCTTTAAATTCCGACTGCACGGATAAAGTATAATGATACACATCCGATTTCTTTCTCAGCTGTTTACATTCATTTAAAACATAACCGACTGCATTTACGAGAATGATCGTCGAGACGGGTACTATTGACATAATTCTGTGTGTATTATCAATTTTTACCATGTTTTTACAGGGTAAAATGTCATATAAATCAGTGTGAATGATATATGAACAAGCCCCTCAGCAAAATCCTTAAGAATATAGATAGGAATAAAACTGCTAAGTTTGGTGTATGTAAGCGCTGCTGAAGTGGAGAAACAAACTTTTAAAGTATTGGAACTGAAATCTGAAATCTACAGTAGCAAATACATGTGCAAAAAAATAAACACCTAAATATGTATTTTTGCAAGACAGGTTATGGAAGCAAGACCAAAATCTCAAAATTGACCAGTGCACTTTCTTTTTCTTTTGGGCTAAAACATGACAAACATGTTCTTGACAGGTTTCATGAGATTCATAATTTACCCGAGACAGCATGCATGGATTCTTAGTGAATATTAGTGTAAATAATCACAAAAACACAAGCATATCTCAAGCACTAATGTCACTCAGAAGACACTTTTATATGACGTGATGTGAGAAACATCTGAAATCAAATCTACTAGTCAGAATCAGAAGACCAACCCAAACCCAGAGGCTGTGGAAGTGTCCTGTGTGTTTATGTTAAACAGTGTTGACTGACAAATTGGAGAATGTCACATGTATGTTGTTAAGGGGTTTGGAACACAAGACAGAATTTGATATTGATTTCAGTAAAAGGTCGTGTACATTTGCCTGGAGGGGTGATTGTACCGCAGACAGTGTATTTAAACCACAAAACATCAGTGAAGACCATGACTATCAGGACCTTACAATATCTACAAATACAAACAAAATATCTAAACAGATTATCTTACATATCTACAAATACAAGCTCTTTTATTTGTGCATTCACTTACAGAAATAAAATGAACTGTATGACTTGAGGAATGTATTGAGCTTACTGATAAGTTAAGATCAACTTTATTTTCCCAAATGAAATTTGTCTTGCACACATACAATATGATATCTGCTGTTTAAATACGAGTAACATACTACTTACTAGGGCTGTGCGATATTGAAGAAAAATGCGATATGCGATACCTTGTTAAAAAATTTGATATTCGATATGCGATACGATATTGCTTAAAGTGTGTAAAATCAATTTAAATGATATTTTAAAATATTTAAAATATTGTGTGCTTTCCACACACTTTAAGTACTACTTCATATACCACAGCAAAAACTACAGGTATAGTCTGAGAAAGTTCAAACATGATTAAAGGCAAGTGAACAGTCAGTAAAAAAAAAGAAAGAAAAAGAAAACAAAAGAAATAAACAATTTACAAGCATAGATAAAATAAACAGTAGTTTTCAGGTACAGAAATTTAATAATTAAGTGTAAAATAACACTGCATAGTGTTCACTGTATGAATTAAATTTAGATTAATCTTTGTTATAGCCGTTTTGTTAAGATTAGTGACATATTCAGCAGCACGTATATATAGGCTGCTTGTGCGCGCGCTTCAGGTGTGAGTCAGACAGCAAGACGAGACGGCAAAGTTGTTTTCTGCAACTTATTGCACTTAATAACTCTTTTTAAAGTAACATGTTTTTAACCTTTTGCAACGTTTTGATTTAAGGAGCCTATTATTAAAATGATAATGATATCGCACACCATTGCGATATGCATATTGCGATATTTACATTTGCGATATTTCGATCATTTCAATATATCGTGCATCCCTACTACTTACATATAATACATACAACAACCCATCACTAGCCTACCCACAATATACAGTGAATACATAAGCTACAATAAAACAACTAAATTGCACACTGCCCATCGCGCAACACACCCATAATCATCGTAATCATATGTACAGTATTTACACACACCAGAAGGGACATTTTTTTAATTATAATTGTTAACCTCTAGCTAACTTACCATTTAATGCTTTAATGGACAGAGGGACAAAAGACTATAATATTTGTGTGCATTTTGATGCATGCAACTGAGAATTGCTTTTTGTTGCTTGCAATTATGAAATGAGTTATGATGCATTCAATTACAAATGCATTTTGCTGCACACAATTCCGAAATGCGTTATGATGAATTTAATTGTGAAATACATTTTGCTGTGTGCAATTACAAAATGCATTTTTTTTCATGCAATTGCAAAATACATGTTCATGCATGCACTGTGGAATGCAGCATGAATTTGGTAGAACCTTAACAGCATTAATGTGAAATTAAACATGAGACCAGTGTTGTGTTCTCTGTCTCCTTCAATGCACATCTTTTTAGTTTACTTCTTCCACATTGTTCAAAACTGGCTGAGAACAGACCTGTGCAGACAACTCGATATTTTTCAACTGATATTTCAAAAGAGAAATCATTCGTCCAGAAGCTGAGACATCTGACTTGAAACTATAACAAGCAGCAAACAGAAGCAGAAAACAATGGTCAATCAATTTACATACAAAAATCAGTTTTTCTGTTGTTTGTAATTGGTTTGCACCTTAATCAAATAACGTTGCACTGGCCCAAGAAGACTGAACAATCACATATTGACTAAAGTTTGAACAAAAGAGTCAATCTAATATGATTTACGTCTGACCTCAGGCACACTGTGCTCTTCAGACTCTTTCATTCCCATCACAATGAGCTTGAGCTCATTAGATTAAACACACATGCTCAGTGGAACCAGACTGACGTGGATTCAACGATACTTCTGCTCTGTGCAGAAGCCTAGTATATTATAGAAACACACATGCAGCCATATAAACCCCCCCCGCGCGACATCTGTATCTGTGCTGGCAGTGAAGCTGTGGAAAGGTTATCTGTGCTGTGAAACGCCCTCAGAGGTCGATGTTACACAGGGACCAAATCGGGCCAGAGACCCCCTGCCTCCCATGAGCCCTGCGGCTGACAAACCCTGAAAATCACACACTAGATTTCTACATTCACTGAAGATGAGCAAAAGACAAAACCATGATGCTGGGCTGCAGTGGCTGGTTGCCATGGTGTGCTATGCGGTTGCTAAGGTGTTCTGAATTACTTTTAGCATGCTGATATCAGTGTTATTTTAGGATCAGAAATATACTATTATAGCATTTATTAATAGTAGTATTTTCCATTTTCAAGAAGTTAAGTTAAATCTAGTTAAAGTTTTAGTAATTTTGTTCTGTGCTTTTGTCATTTTTAGTCTATTTAATTTTTATACATTTTTTAGTTTTAGTTTTAGTAATTGTATTACTGTTGAGGTGAGGTGTGTTTGAATGAGAAATGCGCACCTTCACGGAGTGGATCAGAATAAATAATATGGATAATATTTTTTTAGCAATTAACAACTTAAATTCTGCTCTGCACCTCACACAAACCTACTGTATTCCGTAATTGTATTACTTCAACTTAAACTAAACAAAAATTGAAAAACCAAACTTTGTTCTGTGTTTTTAATTTAGAAATGTTGCCATGGTAACTAACTGAATATACTATTAGGGTTGCAAAGGGGTGGAAAATTTCTGGTAAATTTCCGGAAACATTCCCAAAATCACTGGAAGATTCCAAAAAATCCTGGAAAGTTTCCAAAATTTCTGGTATGTTTCCGAATTTTACTGGAAATTTTCCACATTTTTGCAACCCTATATACTTTTATAGCATTTATTAATATTAGTATTTTCCATTTTCATGTTATTTTTTGTTAAAGATTATAGTTTTGTTTTGCATTTTGTACCTTTTATTAGTTTTTATTTTTAATTTTACTATAATTTTTTTTTAAATATGTCAATTAAGTTTATTATTAAATATTATTATTTTTTAGTTTTACTTTGAGTAATTTTAGTACTTCAACCTAAACTAAACAAAAATTAGAAATGTTGCTTTGGAAAAATAGTTAAAGCTTTAGTAATTTTGTTGTGTGCTTTTGATATATATATATTTTTTTTTTGTAAATGTCTATTTAGTTTTTATTAAGTTTTATTTTAATTTCAGTTTTAGTTTCAGTTTTCTTCAACTTAAACTAAACAATTTAGATATGCTGCCTTGGCAACTAACTGAATATACTATTATAGTATTTATTAATATTAATTTTCATTTTCATTTTAGTAAAGTTTTTGTGAATTTGTTCTTGTCTTTTTAATATATGTATGTATTTAATATGTCTATATAGTAAAGTTATAGTAATATTGTTAATAATTTTAGTACTTAAACTTAAATGGAAAATGTTGTTTTGACAACTAACTGAAAAAAATAAGTTCATGTTTTTATATTTTATTTGTTTTCAATTAACAATAACAACACTGGGTGATATACGGTGGCTTGGGCGTTCCTAGGTTTATAAAATACTCTTGAGTTGTTTTTAAAATTATTTATCTATGAAAGTGAAACTTGCTAGTGCTGCATTTTACTGTTTCTCAATGGCTCTGAACACAAAACAGAGGTATGAGAAAGCATTTTAGCATTCAAAGCAGGTTTATGTCAGAGACGCTGGTTAATAGGAAAATAAGCTTCAGCTGAATGAAGGACCAAAGCAGATGACCTTAAAACAAACTCAATAAACAGAACAGAGACCTCTGACATCTCAACAGATACTAAACAGATTTAGCAGAACCTGCACTTTCCAGTCAAATGTAACCAGATTGTTTCGGCCGTCTTTCATTAGTATTGTTCGGGATACAATGTCTCGCTCATTAACTAATTACATGTAGTTAATTAAGCCAATCTGCTGGTCAGACAGACGTGCAGGAACATTCCAGACAATTCTGGGTAAAGCAGGTCTAATGCATGACATTTGATCAGACAAACGGTGACATTTACACAATTAGACGCAGCAGACAGGCCGATTCATTAAACTAGATCACTAAATGTGCTTTTTATCCATGCAAAAGCCCCTTCCATCTTTCTAGCATGTTCTGAATGTTGTTATACAGTTGCTAGGTGGTTGATAACGAAGCAAACGCTGTTTTTAAACCACTAATTCAGAAAAAGAATATCAGTCTTAATGGACAGAGATGGGACGGCACATACTGCGCTCTGATTGGTTCACTGTGATGATGTCATAATAGAGGCTTTATCATTTCCCATCCTACATGATTTCCTTCTGTTTCACTCTGAAATAAATCACATTACGCACATTAAATGTGTTGAATGTTACGGTAAAAAGCAGCAGAATGGGCTCTCGCTGAGCAGAGGAGAAGATCTTCTGACATACAAACACTTTAAATCAAACTAACAGCCAGCAGAATAAGAGACTGAGAGCAAAGGCCTGTGGGAAAACATGACCTGGATTTCCCACTACCAATAATTACAGCATTCACAAGTGAATGAGATTCAGTTAGCAAGAAACCCTGTTGAGGAGGAGCAGACAAGAAATAGTGATGAAACCAACCCTACTAACAGATCTTTAACCGGTGTACCGGGTACTAATATAGCTTTTATTAATATTTTGAATTCGTTTTTGATTTTTACATTTTCTGTTTTCATTTTAATTTCAGTTATTCAGTAATTTTTTTGTCATTTTATTTGTTTGTGTTTTTATATGTCTATATAGTTTTTTATTCGTTTTTCAGTTTTAGTTATTTTAGTACAAGTTAAACTCAATCAAAATGAGAAATGTTGTCTTGGTAACTAGCTGAAAAACTACTTTTTTTGTGGTTTTAGTTTTGGTTAGCCATTATAACCCTGATTTATGTACTATAAGTTTAACAAACATTAAAAATGTAAAATTATGAACAAATTATTAATATAGCATATATTTTTTCAGGTTCCTCTTTTCATTCAATGAAAGTGAATGAGGATGACTGCCCAAAAAAAAAAAAAGAAAAATGATCATGACAAAAAATTGTAAATAAAACAAAGATTACTGGCATATGTTTTACAAGTAAATTATTTTTCAGTCTTTCCACTTCATTTCTTTATAATTAATTGTGAATAAAAAAATTGTTTCAAAGTAAATCCTACACCATTTTTTTTCTCCGTGTAGTACTTAAAATCTTCTGAAGTCATACATAACAACAATAACAATAATTATTATTAAAGTCATGCATCTTAGTGTAAAAACACATTTAAAATTTAAAATTAAAGTTCATGGCCTACTTTTATTGTTGCAATCTTAAAAATAAAGGTTCCAGCAACGAACCTGTGATCAGTTCTTAAACCATTTTTTTTTTCTTGGTGTGAAAACATTTTAATAATCTCAAGAATGTTTTTCCACTATAAAGAACCTTTTGTGGAATGGAAAGGTTCTTCATGGAACCATCGATGCCAATAAAGAACCTTTTTTTTTTAGGAGAACACAGGTTTGGAACGACATGAGAGCAAGCAAATGATATCAGAATGAATTTTTTGAATGAACCGTTTCTTTAAATCACTGACACACAAATACTGAAACCCAGAACCGATCTGGACGACAGCAGCGGCGATCACATGCTCAAGACGTTTGGAGGAGAAACACAAAAGAAACACTGTGTGAGAAAAAGTCTTAGAGGACGATAAAGAGAGACAGAAAATGTTTCATGCAACATTCCCAACACTGTAAAAACTAATTTAGAGAATACCTTTTGCATATTTTTGCACAAAAGTCTAATCTGTGATTCTGTAAGCCTCAAAATCTTCAACAAAATCGGATTATTTTCACGTGCACTTCAACTCGTTTCATCTTTGAGACGTTCAGACATTTGTGCTGCTGCTAAAATAAGCATCTAGAGGTTATATTAAAGGAGGTTAACCAATGCAAACCGTCTCAAACTTACACTGAAAAACAGCTAATGAGAGCATACAGTGAGACAACCAGTCCCATAAAAGCACTACAAATTATATATTACTACTTTATAAATTATATATTCCAAGTTTCATGAAATCATTGAATATGAATATAAAGCTCTCAAATCTCACATGCCCTAAAACAACCAACAATATTTAGCATCATCGATCTCCAACATTTTCATGCATCATATCTAAAAATCTGGACTCAAATGAGATTTTAGAGGCGCAATGGAGAAGATTATAAATTTTTACACCAAAATTAAATTTTGAATTAAACTTTGGGTCTATTAGTCACACAAAGCAGCATCATGTGACTGTTATATACGTGGCATTTTTTTAGCTCGACAGCGTTCACCTTAACTTTCTGTTGTTGCGTGAGGAAAAAGAAGAGATAATGTTCTGCTAAACTGAGAAAGAAAATGCTTTTTTAATTATAAGGGTTAAAAAATAGTTTTTTGGGTGCAAAATATGTGAAATATGTTCCGTTTCAGAAAACAAATAGTTAAACCTGCCAAAACATCTGTGAAGTTTAAATGCACAAATATCCTAACGCAGATCCATTTTCTACACTTTTACTGTAAAATAATTTTAAGTTAAAAATTGCTAGCAAATTTCACAAATTATTACAAAGGAATGGCATTGATTTGACCGTGAAATTTTTTTTTTAAGTAGAAAGAATGAAATTGCATTTTCTTGTAAAACATACTCTGAAAAATCCTTTTTTACAGTGTAAACTAAAACAACGCTGCATGAGAAATCTTTTTTTTTATGGTGTAAACTAAACCAACGCTGGACATTTAAAATGGAAGAAACAAAACTACATCCCGGTAAGTGCTAAACTGCATTATTTACAGAGAAAATACTTTCTAAGCTTTCCAAAACACACCAGTTCTACAGCGTCTGTCCATCAGAAGCATGAGTGCTGAGCTCTAAACCACGAATGCTCTGAATCCAGATCTTACCCTGCTGTTTCTCCTCGTGTTCCTGCTGCTGATCGGTCTCACAGTAAACCACCACAGACCTGATCCCAGTCCAGATCACCTCTGGAGGAGAACGCCTGCACTGTTACTACTGAAGGCCTGGGGCCGGATCTCTCTCTCACACACACACACACACACACACACACACGACGGACAGTCATGTGACACAACACGATTAAACCAGCACAGCAGATCTGTGTTCCTCCAATGCAACCAGACACACGTCTGCATCCATGCATTTAACATTAATAACCAAAGCTATTGGCATTGCATTTAAAAACCCTCCAGTCATTTTGACCCATAGAGGACTGCCTTTTTCCAGAAAGTGCTGGTTAATGTTAATGTTATTGCACTGGACTTAAACTTACTGACTTTGCTCACACAGGGTACAACAAGTAAACGAACAAATAAACAAACAAATAAAATAAAAGATTATTTATGTCCTTCTCTGGGGATTTCCCCCCCCACCTTTTTATACTTGTGGTGTTCCCGGCCTACACAAAATTGCTTATACATTTCTCATTATGCTATAATATTATCAAATCTCAGATTCGATCAATTTATTTTTTTCAGCTTATTCAATTTATTTTTGGAGCTGATTGATCGTAAGCCTCACTTATCTGAACTGATGCACCTCAGTTTTTGAGCCAAAATGATACGCAAATAATGCTTTTTTCATTTAAAAATGAGGTTTAATTTTTAGATCAATGAGGCCTATGATCGATCAGTCCCAAAAAGAAACAAAATCTGTACTAATCGAATGAAAACAAGATGATAATCCAAGATTTGGTGATAATTAGGGCTGGTCGATATATTAAATCTTAATTTTTTTCAGAGCATTTGACCAGATTTTGATTTTTGTGTGTGTGTGTGTGTGTGTGTGTTTAACAAGTCAACTTCAAAATGTAACAACATGACTCAAATAACTTTCTATTTACGAACCATAGGGTTGCAAAGGGGTGGAAATTTCCCGGTTAATTTCCGGAAACTTTCCAAAAATCCCTGGAAGATTCCCAAAAATCCTGGAAAGTTTCCAAACATCCAGGAATGTTTCCGAAATTTACTGTAAATTTGGTCAACGAAAGCTTTGTTCCAAGTGCAGCACACGTGTAAAATATCTATGCAGGAAAAATGCATGAAATATGAAGGCAAATATTGCACAAACTTGTCTTAAACATGCTTGAAGAACGCTGGGATCCAGTGACTTTTATTGTATGCACAGAAAAAACATCATTTGTGTTTCAGTCATACAGGTTTGGAACGAGATGATAGTGAGTAAATGATGACAGGATTAGAATGTACTCCTCAAAGTAATAATAATATAGTTTATATCAAATTGTTTTTAAAAGGAATTTCACAGAATGTTTCATCCATGTTTTAATTTAAACAGTAAATCTGTTTTGAAGCACTTTGTTTGGCAAAATGAAAGGAATTGTTCAAATTTAATTTAATAACATTTTAAAAGATTAAACTGGTAAAGTTTTATGCATTCATTTGATTACCAATGTTTTTGATAATAAATTTTTTCCAGGCATCTCTTCATGAGTTTAACCCACGTAAAGGAATATTTGATGATTAATAACAGTGAGAAAAAGGAAGATATTTAGTAAATATAACATATCTGTTGTGTTAAATAAAACGACAGAGAATCCAGAAAAAAATAAACACAGAATTTCTGAAGTAAATAAATAAATACTCATGGGGGCACTATCATAGTTTAAATTTTAATCAATAATTAAATTATCAATTCAATTCGTTAGACGTTTTGATTATTAAAATGTAATTAAACCATTAAAACTGAATCCATAAAACTTAAAACAGAAAACACGGAATTTGGGGGAAAAAATTAAACTCGTCAGTCAACAACGGCTCTGTGTAAATATCGCATGCGATTTATCGTGCAGCCCTAGTTAAAATGTAATTTATTTCTGTGATAAAAGCTGATTTTTTTTTTTGTGAAAAACGTGATACTCTAAACTTTTGAATGGTAGTTTAAGCAATATTCAAAACAATTAATACTACTTCATCAAAAGTGACAGTCAAAGACATTTGTAATGTTGCAAAAATATTTTTATTTCAAACAAATGTTGTTCTTTTGAACATTCTATTCATCAAAAAATCCTGGGAAAAAATTATCACAGTTTCCAAAATATTTTTCAAAATTGATAATAAAAAGTATTGAGCACCAATAATAATGAATAAAAATAAGGCACAAAATCAGCATATTAGAACGATTTCTACCAGATAATTCAAATAGAACTTATATTAAATTGTAGTAATATTTCTCAATATGATTATTTTTGCAGTATTTCGGAGCAGAAGAAACTTTGTTCAAAAATATAAAAAAAATTTTTTTTATTATTCCAAGCTTTTGACCTGTAGTGTAGTTTAGAAGATTAATATTGTGTTTTAATGTTGGTGCATATAAATGAAAATTATTTAATATGATTAAATGAATTATATATATATATATATATATATATAATAAAAAAATGTGGAAAACTAACTAGATTTTTACTATATGCTTTAAATATTTGTAATACAGTTGCTGTTTGATTGAAAAGACAGCTCCTCTGATTGGACAAAAACAGCCCTTTTAAACAGTGATACTGTATAATAAATACAGCCAAAGGCTGGAAAATATCAAGACATCTTCATATTTTGTATCTACTGTACATGGCATCAGAGCAGACAGAGAAACCTCTCTGATCCGAGACTGAAATTAGGGCACAGTTGCCTGAAAAATGTATGTGCATGAAATATTGCAGCTCATAAATCAAATGGACTTTCTGAGATGTAATCTTTCTAAAATTAAAAAATGCATGAGCTTCTACTTTGGGAAACAGCAGTTGCTCACGTCGGACAGCAGCGCAGATCGGTTTGGCTGACTGTAAAATACAGACCGGGCGATGAAGATGATGAAGATGATGAAGATGTCGTTGTCACAGGAATCCTCTCAATTCCTAACCAGTTTTTATAATTAATGTAATCAGTGTTATTTTAGTATATTTGAGATACTATTATAGTTTTTATTTATAGTTAGATTTAGTTTAGATTCATTTCACAAAGTTTTAGTGATTTTGTGCTTTGTCATTTCTATTGGTTTTAGTTTTTTAAATTTCTATTAAGTTTTATTTCAGTTTTAGTTATTTTAGTTTATCAGTTCAAACTAAATGAAAATGAGAGACCTTGCTGTCAACTAGCTGAAATAAAATAAGAATAAAAAGTAACAACAAATGTTTGTGTGTGTAGTTTTTTTTTTATTGTAGTAGTAATTCTCAGCGTTCAACTCGTCCCGTTTTGTGTCGATTAGCAAGCACAGCATGTTGTCAGACTCACTTCAGCATCTGAAAATCGTAAACATCTAGTATTTAAGGTGATGTTTGGCTGAGGAGGAAGAGGAGGAAAGCCTTCATCTCTCGACTCTGAAGGTCCTTGAGTTTATGGCTGTCGAATCATTGTTTGTGTGTCTGAAGGCCTCCATCTCATTATAAATACAATGACATCACAACAATCGCTATGGCAACACATATTCAGCCAAACATTGCCTGAGTAAATAAAGATTTTATTCACACTTACTTTATTTAGAACAAAATATCCGAGACTTAATAACAGCAACCTGGTGCATCATAGGAGTTATCTGGACTACTGTAATATTTTAAACTGCTTTTAAAGTTCATTTTGTCCTTTCAGAGCTTGACAGACTTGGTCAATATGAACTTGTTGAATGTAAAAGAGCTGAGTAAAGATGCCATTTGATGTCAGTAACGCGACCACATCTGCGATAAAACTCACCAAAGCAGCACAGTATCATCCTGAGAGGAAATGCTGATTAACAGTAAAGCCGCTTATCATCGAGACAAACTTCCTGACAGAGAGAAACTCACACGTGAATCAGCTCTAGAGAAAGAGACGCAGCATCCTAATGCATACTACACACAGAATATACAGGTCACACCAATAGAGTTTAGTCATTCAACTCGATATACGAGCACATGAACACATGAATCTCCAGAGTCACTTCCCCAACATTTCACCATTTCATTTGTTAACTAACTAACATCAGATACACAAAGAAACTCTAAGCTCTTCATTAAAATTGGCAAAAATAAAAGTTGTATTTAACTTAAAGAAACGATGCCAAATGCATCACTTATTATAACTAAAAATACAAAAATAATAATATAAATAGTAAAAAATGCATTGTTCTGTTGTAAAGGAATTCGTTTGATTGATTCATTTTAAAAGACTTATTAATTAAACTGTTACATTTATTAGATTAGACATGCTTTTTGATAAATGGGCTAATTAATACAATTTTATTTAATGAAGTAACTAAAAAAAATGTCTCAGGTTACTTATGTAACCATGGTTCCCTGAGTAGGGAACGAGACACTGCGTCCTCTAGGGGTCGCTATGGGGAACGCCTCGTCGTGACCCGTGTCTGCAGCATACATTGAAAAAACACCAACTCATTGGCCGGCGACAGCCATGACGTCACTACCGGTGCGACTATAGTATAAATAGGCGACGGGAGCTACACATCATTCACTTCTTCGTCTGAAGCTTGCATCCGCAGCATGGCAAGAAACCTAGAGGGCCGGCCAACGAGTTGGTGTTTTTTCAATGTATGCGTCAGACACGGGTCACGACGAGGCGTTCCCCATAGCGACCCCTAGAGGACGCAGTTCGAAGTTCCCATGAAAGGGAACTATTATTATTGTAGGAACAATTTTTTTCACAAATTCTGTTTTTCCTTTTTAATTTTTCTGGTTTAAGGGGTTTAATTAAATTTTAATAAACAAAAAGCTAACCATTTAATAATTTTTATTTTTTATTTTTACAATAATAGGGTCCTATATGATTTTTTTTTTTCAACACAGAAATATTTTAATATTTCTGTATTTATTAGGGATGCAACAATATTATCAATATGGTGGTATAGCGATAGCAAAACCTGATATATAGTGGTCACATGACGGCATGAAATGATAGGTCCGGGCAAAAAGTGAAGATTTTTAAAATATATTTAAACTTCTTATTCTAACATAAAGGGTCTTTAAAGGGGTCATGACATGGATTTTTTTTTTTTATTATTTTAATATGTTCTTTGAGGTTTACTTATAATGTTAATAAAGTTTTTAGCATCAACGCCCCCTCGCTATTGCATGTTTTGAGTGTTCTGACAACATAATCAAAATAAAGCTGTCATTTGCAGACAAAGCATTATGAAATCTTTTACTTACAATGTGATGCAGCTGCAGTCAGATCTAGTACCGCTTCATCTTTCAACAAATGTTTCTTTGTGAACTCTGAATGACGCTGTGCCTCCTTTACAAAGCAAAATGCTCTGATCAATCCTCTGACACGATCCGGGATGCCATTCAAAATAAACTATCCACTTGTTTCTTACGCTGGGATCCTTCTGATGTCTGTACAAAGACGTGAACGAGCTGTTTAATCCAAAGCGAACGTTCTTTCATTATATTTGTCCTAAAATAAAAATACAATAAAAGCCGTCTAAAATAAAAGTACAGCCTGAATTGCTGACAGCTAGCGGTTTAAATGGGTAACGTTACTGCAGTCCAAATTCAAAAGATCTATTTCAAGTGTAGAAATTAGGAAAGAAGTATTGTAATTTCCCTACTCTAGTGTAAAGCAAAAATAATATACCTATGAAATTTTATTTTAATTTATTTAATTTATTTTACAGTGCAATTGTTTTACAATATATGGCTATTAGTGTAATAGGAATAACAATAAGATTGTTATTATTATTATTATTTTCTAATTTGTATTTGAATGCAATTTAGACGGAGACAGTATATCACAAATAAAAAGAGGGTTGAGTCCCCTTTAAAGTTCAGGTACAAGTCAATTCCACTGACTTTTTTCTGACTTAAGTTTTCTAAGGAACATGGGTTGGAGCTCTTAATTTTGAACTCTCAAAGTGCATTAGATAGAATAATTGAACTTTAAAATGCACAAAATTTTCATTGTTTTCCAAGTCTTCATTTGTCTTTTTTTTTAATATTGCGGTAAATATCGTCTTCATATCGAGATATTATCATATTGTGAGATTTTGATATCGTTACATCCCTATTATTTATGAATTAATACATATTTATTATTAAAAATGGTGTTAATCAAAATGCTAATAATCTTTTAAAATACAACCAAATGAAAAGTTTACTGTGCCACTCATATTTCAATAGCAGTCCTTTTGCACTTTAGCATTCATAGACATTAGTACATATTGCAATTTGATCAAGTGTACAGCCCATCTTTTTGATTAAAATTCCATGATACTCAATTTTACAAATTTAATTCCATTTTTATGACAGGATTCCATCTTTCCGTCCACATTTTCCCCATCATCTATATCATAGAACCCTATTATAGGCACAATAAACTTTAACAGTATGAAGATGAATTATAAAAGAGTTAAATAAAAATTGCCTTCTGTGCATCCGTGCATGCAAATATTACCCACAAACACAATCCCTTGCTTTGGAAGAAAGTGTGTTTGAGACAGTGCTCCTTTGATTTTTTTTTTTTACACAATAAGCCTAAAAATGAATGCATTTTGAGAAGATGAATTCAGCTGCTAATGTTCACATGCAAATGAAAGCAGCATGCAGCAAAGACTTGAGTTCTGCGGCATCAAGACTCAGTTTTATAACACATTAAGTCACAATACCAGCATGCTGTCATATTAGCTACTCGAAAACTATATGGAAAGCTCTCTAAAGGAATTTCACATCGTCAGTGAGGCACACATGTTCATTGTGCACAAATATGCAATACTGGTGTGCAGCAAAAATGAAAAGCGCATTCAGCAGAAGACTGTGAATCCGCGTTTGTTTCAAACCTACACAGACAACAGAAAGAAGAGCAGGGCCATTAGAGACCACAAGTCCACACAGACTGCAGCTCCTTCAAAGCTCTCTGGCATTTCTTAACGTCTTCAGCCTCATTAATTATTTATGGCGCCCAATTAGCCCTCGCGTGTCCACAGGCCCTTAAAGAGGAGACAAACCCCAGACGCTGACGCTATAACAAGCGCCGAACTCTGCGCGATCGAACATCACCAGTGATTTAATATGATTACGCTAACATGCGCCCGCTCTAATAACTTAAATGATAAAAGTGACAGGGTGGACTTTAAGTGCAACATCATGAATTATTAATCAGAATCTTAATGCATAAGAGATGGCGAGGTCCTCGGAGGAGAGTGTGTTTATGAGCGTTAGGATGTGAAAGACAACATCTCCCCGAGGCCTTCCTTCTTTTACAGTCGCTGTAGCGCATCTATTAGCGAGTTCAGGTTCTTGGCAGCATGTGAAAGCAATTACAGCAAGTGCGTAAAGCCAATTACTGCTGTATTTTGCCAGCTAACGTAAACCAATCAGCGCTGTCACAGTTATTCCATGGCCTGCTATTTGAAATGTCCTCAATGGCTTTGGGAGAAACTCGGTTTGGATGATATGGAACATGTTTCCTTCGTGTTACCTGCTTTTCTGGGCATTTTAGGAACGTAACACAATAAAAAAATAAAAAAAACATACATTTTACATATTTACGTCACAAACTCCATCTGATCCAATTATAAAATACACACAGCTCAGAAAAACAACTACATTTTAGTTGGTCTGTTTGTCCAAGTCTGCATGATGATTTTCAGGCTTATCAGTTAAATTGATACATTTACATCGCAAAGGCGGCACAGAAGCACCTCTGAAGTGGTATGAACTGTTTAGGCTGCTCAGAAGTGGCAAAAATGCATTTACACAGCTACTGAGGTGCAAAACAGCATAATTTAATCAGGCTTTTATGTGCCATTACGTTTCAAATTTACACTGTAAATGTGGCAAATATTAAGCACCTCTGAAGTGGCATTTAGGTGTCTTTAAACAGATTGTTTAAAGCTGCTCAGAGGCATCATAAATGCATTTACACAGCAATTACAACTGTACAATCTGATATGAGGGACTGAGGTGGGTCAGAGCAGGCAACATTTAGTCTGACTTTTATGCTGCATTGTGTCTTTACACTAAATTTACACTATTTTTTGGCAGGCACAGAGCAGCCTTAACTCAGCTGTGAAAAGACAGCACATAAAATGCTTCAGAATGATGCACTTAATACTTATGCCAAATTTACTCTGCAAAGGTGGCACAGAAGCGCTTCTAGGTGTTTTTACACAAATTGTTTGATGCTACTTAGGTGGCATAAATGCATTTACACAGCAATTACAACTGTATACTCTCATACCAGGGACTGAGGTGAGTCAAAGCAAGCATCATTTAGTCTGGTTTTTATGCTGCATTGCATCATTACACAGCTGTTCTGTGATGGCTGAAAATTTAAAGGCAGCGCAGCAAATGCTGCAGAACAATGCAAGCAAATGAACTAGAATACATTTGCCAAATTTACACTGCAAAGGTGGCACGGAAGCGCTTCTGAAGTGGCATTTAAGTGTCTTTAAACAAATTGTTTAATGCTGCAGCATAAATACATTTATACATGTATACTACTAGGGCTAAGGTGGGTTGGAGCAGGCATAATATAGTCTGGCTTTTATGTTGCATTGCATCTTTACACTATATTCTGAGTGGGCACAGAGCAGCTTTAACTCAAAGACGCTACATAATAATGCATGCACTGCAGTTTAATACTTAGGACAAATTTACACCTCAAAGGTGGCACAGAAGTGCCTCTGAAGCACCATTTAGATGTCTTTACACAAACTGCTTAATGCTGCTCAGAGGCGGCATAAATGCATATACGCAGCAATTACAACTGTTTACTTTAATACAAGGGACTAAGGTGAGTCAAAGCCAGCATAATTTAGTCTGGCTTTTATGCGGCATTTAGTCTTTACACTGAATTTTGAGAGGGCACAGAGCAGCTTTAAATTAAAAGCTGCAGGGCGATGCATGCACTGATCTTTAATACTTAATGTTAGAGGTTTCATCATTAACAGCATAAGCAACAGTAAACCTGACAAACATCCGCTCACAATTTCAGTAAATTAATGTAAATATGACTGAATTTTCTCTCTACACCCACATTATTCCATAACAGTGTCCCGCGTTTAGTCTTAGGGGTTTAAATGGAGATCAGAGCCGCCGGAGGTGTTTGTGGGTTCCTGGCGTGCAGGTAATGCGCCCAGCGGGGTGGCTCTTCCCTGGGCATCAGAGCCTGCGGTGTGCGGCGCCGAGCTCTTCCTCAGCAGCTGGTGAGCCTTGTGACCTCTGACCCCTGCGGTGGGGCGCAGCAGGCAGACCTGAGATAATTACCCAGCGAGCAGAGAGACACGCTGGGCTGCAGAGGAGGGAGAAGATGCACAAGTTCTTATCCAGTATCCTTCTTCTCTCTCTCTTTAACTGCCCGTCTCGCGCTGATAACAGTACAAGGTTTAAAAACACTCATATTTTTGTTAAAACACTTTCTTGAGCTTTAAAGTTCTCTAAAACATCAGTTAGCAGTGGGATTAGTTTTCAGGTGATGTATTCACTGCGAACGGACTGATTACTCTATGAAAAGAGTGCTTTACACAATATGAATAAAATAAAAAAACAAATCTGTCCAAATTAATACATCATTCATTCAACCTCAATTATACAATAAATGGAGATCAGAGCCGCCGGAGGTGTTTGTGGGTTCCTGGCGTGCAGGTAATGCGCCCAGCGGGGTGGCTCTTCCCTGGGCATCAGAGCCTGCGGTGTGCGGCGCAGAGCTCTTCCTCAGCAGCTGGTGAGCCTTGTGACCTCTGACCCCTGCGGTGGGGCGCAGCAGGCAGACCTGAGATAATTACCCAGCGAGCAGAGAGACACGCTGGGCTGCAGAGGAGGGAGAAGATGCACAAGTTCTTATCCAGTATCCTTCTTCTCTCTCTCTTTAACTGCCCGTCTCGCGCTGATAACAGTACAAGGTTTAAAAACACTCATATTTTTGTTAAAACACTTTCTTGAGCTTTAAAGTTCTCTAAAACATCAGTTAGCAGTGGGATTAGTTTTCAGGTGATGTATTCACTGCGAACGGACTGATTACTCTATGAAAAGAGTGCTTTACACAATATGAATAAAATAAAAAAACAAATCTGTCCAAATTAATACATCATTCATTCAACCTCAATTATACAATGTTTTTATTATCTCATTTGAGTGATAAAAACAGTGGCCCTCAAGATTTACTGTGGTGAGAATTACTGTGTGTGTTTCTAATTAAAAAGTGTCTCTGACAGCTGATTCATATTCAATGCTGGATTATTTCTGTCATTAAATACACAAAACACATCAAAAAACGAAAAAAGAAATACCTTTGAAACACCTCCTTATATTTCAAACAAACTCTGATCCTGAGCTGAACTAAAAATAAACATCAAGCAAGTCCAATATGGGCGACAGCTAAACTCAACATGAAACGGCATTCACTTCAGTACTGAGATGATTGAACTGACTGGACTCTTTTCACTTAAGATATTAAGAAACCACTTGGCAACCACACTGAACACCCTAGCAACCGCATAACAGCACACTAAAAACAACCAATAAGCGACTCCTTGGCAACCACCCACAACACCCTCGCAACTGCATAATAGCACATAAAGTAGACACCGTAACTTTATAGCAACACCCTGGAAACCACTCAAAAAATCCACAGCAACTACATGACAGCAAACTAAAAACAACCAGTAGCCACATTAACTGTATAGCAATGCCTTGGCAACCATCCATGACAACACAGCAATTGCATTACAGCACATTAAAAACAACCAGTAACCACAGTAACTGTATAGCAACATCCCAGCAACCAATAACAGCACATTAAAAACAGCCAGTAACCACAGTAAGTGTATAGCAATGCCCTGGCAACCAGTGACAACATGTTAAATAGTGCTGGTAACCACAGTAACTGCATAGCAAGGCCATGGCAATCAATAATGGCATGTTAAAAACATCCTGTAACCACAGTAAGTTTATAGCAACACCCCAGCAACCAATAACGGCATGTTAAAAAGTGTTGGTAACCACAGCAACTTTATAGCAACACCCCAGCAACTAATAACGGCATGTTAAAAAGTGCTGGTAACCACAGTAACTGCATAGCAATGCCATGGCAACCAATAACGGCATGTTAAAAACATCCTGTAACCACAGCAACTTTATAGCAACACCCCAGCAACCAATAACAGTATGTTAAAAAGTGCTGGTAACCACAGTAACTGCATAGCAATGCCATGGCAACCAATAACGGCATGTTAAAAACATCCTGTAACCACAGTAACTTTATAGCAACACCCCGGGCAACCAAAAACGGCATGTTAAAAACAGCCAGTAACCATATAGCAATGCATAACAGAATGTTAAAAAAAACAGTAACCACAGTAACAGCACCCTAAAACATACAGTAACCATATAGCAACACATCGACAACTGCCCCAGCATGAGAGTGGTTTTGCAGTCAAACAGCAGTCAGATTTTCTTCAGCAAATATGTAGTTGTGTAATGAGATTTTAAGAACACTAATAGATGAGTGATAGATGACGCTCATAATGAGCCTCCTCAGCCTCCTCCACATTCATTTCGTTTGAGTGATCGCCAGTTTTACCATCTTATCAATAACTGCGTTTAGCATTAAGGCAGCGCACAGAAGAATATCTGTTTTACTGAGGTTTTCTACTGCGCCGCTCTATTTCCACAGCTCTGAAGTGACTGAAATCACTAGGCGTTTGACACTCGTGTTGTGTCTATTATACACCCTTCAGAAGATCAATAACAACAGTGCAACACGCTCAATAAGAGGGTTTGTTTGTAATATACAAGCATCAAGATCCCTTCTGTTCAGGTGGTGAGGATCACACATGGGAACTTCTCTGTAAAAAAAAAAATCGTTTTTCTGGTTTGGAACATTTTCACACGCCGCTTGACTCACTGTACTGCGTGTGGGGGACGACACGGAGCAAACGAGCTTGGAAAAACCTCCAAGTATCCTGAAATATACTGTCAAACGATCAATTAAGGGGATAGTTCACCCAAAAATGATAGTTTGCTGTTAATTTACTCACTCTCAGATAGGGCTGGGTATCGTTCAAAATTTTTCGATATCGATACCGATACCGATACCTTGACTTCGATACCGGTTCCTGAACGATACTTTTTTCGATACCAATTTTATGAAATCAATTTTAACAAGATTACATTATCTAAAAAAAAAACTTTGGTTTTATTTTTCAGCTTGTTGATGTTTATACAGACTCAAAGACTCATCTCCTGAGCCACTGCACAAAGGAACAAAATGTAACCAACACAACAAATCAGTGCAAAATAGTTTTAATAAAGCTCAAATAGTCTTCAGTTTACACATCTGTTAGGCTACATTTACACTAGTTAGTGTTCGTTTTAAAACGCATAGCTCAGACAGAATCATAGTATCGAACTCGATACCCAGCCCTACTCTCAGACCATCCAAGATTTTTTCTTGAGTGGAACAGTAAATATGTTTTTAGCTGAAACGGTGGTTCTTGGTGATTCATAAAATGCAAGTCAATGGGTGCCAGAACTTTGAGAGTCAAAAAATCATATCAGGCAACACAAAATTAATACCCGTGGCTCCTGACAATATATTGAGATCTTATGAAGCGAAACAATCGGTCTGTGCAAGAAACGGAGCATTATTTACAACATTATTACCTGTAATCCAGAGCCTCAGGCAAACGGTCCGGAGCGATGTCTGGTTCACGAATGAATCATTCTTTTGAACTGGTTCTTTTTAGTGAACTGGATGAACCAGTTCATCAAATCGGACTGAAGCGTCTGAAACAGTTCGCGGCTCGAGCAGCACAGATCTACAAGTTACTCAATCAAAACTCACAGACGCCTGACAGTTACTCTGACTCGAAATGAGCCAAAATATCGGCGTATCTGATCCTGTGATGAATGAATCATTCAGCGCTCCAGTTCCTCCAACACTTACTGAACTGAAGAAACAGTTCGACTCGAACGAAGACTGATGAGCTGCTGATATATGCGCATGCGTGAACTGAACTGAACACTTAAATGAAGCAGTGAAATGAACGTTTTTATGGTTTCTCATCATGGTTTATGTAAAAAGGTGAGCTGATGAAGACTGGTTTATTCACTTTATATCCTTTAGACATGTAAAACATCCACGTTTCACATCATTATTGGATGCTTTAATAATATGATTGTGTATACGTTTTGTCATTGCATGATTATGTAGACAAACTAGTGAATTGAACCAGTTCAATTAATCAAACTATCCGAAAGAACCAGTTCGTTGAAAATAATCAGATTTCCCCGTTTGCATAGGCTCTGGATTACAGGTAATAATGTTGTAAATAATGTTCAGTTTCTTGCACAGACTGATCATTTCGCTCCATAAGACCTCAATATATCATCAGATGCCAGGGGTATTAATTTTGTGTTGCCTGTATTAGAGGTCGACCGATTGATCCGCCGGCCGATTAATCGGGCCGATTTTTGGCATTATTTAATCTGCCGATTGTTCTGCAAAACAGACTGTTTCGAAAGCGTAATTACGTTTTACTCTACTACAATTGATGCCGACCATGCTTATCATATTCATAAGTGCAACAAGTCATTTGCATGTGAAAGAAGAAACATGCAATTCAGACGAAACTTCTGGGCTGGCTAAATCGTGCACGTTAACTTTCTTCATGAAATGTGTCTGTGGGTCCGACAATAGCCTCCACGATTTCATCGCTCGTGGTCAGTGCACTCTTAAGCAGTTATGAGCAGCAGGCTGTGTAATATGTGTGAACTCTTTTATTTCTGACTCATAGCAGTGTCCAGTGTTTCCCATACATTGAGTTATTTGTGGCGGCTCGTCGTTTCTCATCATGGTTTATGTAAAAAGGTGAGCTGATGAAGACTGGTTTATTCACTTTATATGCTTTAGACATGTAAAACATCCACGTTTCACATCATTATTGGATGCTTTAATAATATGATTGTGTATACGTTTCGTCATTGCATGATTATGTAGACGAACTAGTGAATTGAACCAGTTCAATTAATCAAACTATCCGAAAGAACCAGTTCGTTGAAAAGAATCAGATTTCCCCGTTTGCATAGGCTCTGGATTACAGGTAATAATGTTGTAAATAATGTTCAGTTTCTTGCACAGACTGATCATTTCGCTCCATAAGACCTCAATATATCATCAGATGCCAGGGGTATTAATTTTGTGTTGCCTGTATTAGAGGTCGACCGATTGATCCGCCGGCCGATTAATCGGGCCGATTTTTGGCATTATTTAATCTGCCGATTGTTCTGCAAAACAGACTGTTTCGAAAGCGTAATTACGTTTTACTCTACTACAATTGATGCCGACCATGCTTATCATATTCATAAGTGCAACAAGTCATTTGCATGTGGAAGTAGAAACACGTGCAATTCAGACGAAACTTCTGGGCTGGCTAAATCGTGCACGTTAACTTTCTTCATGAAATGTGTCTGTGGGACCGACAATAGCCTCCACGATTTCATCGCTCGTGGTCAGTGCACTCTTAAGCAGTTATGAGCAGCAGGCTGTGTAATATGTGTGAAATCTTTTATTTTTGTTATCACTATGGCCATTTGACTTAT
>NW_015654630.1:54112-56086 GCF_001515625.1 Sinocyclocheilus rhinocerous
AAAAACGAAATATCTCCCTTTGGAGTGGACTTTGAGATTTGTAACTTTCTAGATCTTTTGTATGCCCAAACATACACACTACACACTGACTAAAATTAAAAAAGTGAAAAAGCATAATAGGACCCCTTTAAGCAGTTATGAGCAGCAGGCTGTGTAATATGTGTGAACTCTTTTATTTCTGACTCATAGCAGTGTCCAGTGTTTCCCATACATTGAGTTATTTGTGGCGGCTCGTCACAACAGACGGACCGCCACAAATAGATTTTCCAAAAGGCTTATACTTCCTTGAATAAACTGAGCACTGCACGTTTCAAAATTAAAATGCAGCGTGGGTGTTTTTATATGCATGTATCTTTGAAAAGAACCGACCGTCTTCAGAAAAGCTTCGATGTCATTTTAATTTCGTCTTGATAAAGTAGCGTTTGTGAGCGCAGCGCTTATTTGATTACAGCGGTTACCGGGGAAACCACTATATATCTCCTCTATATCTTGTACCCTGCAATAAACATGTATTCAAACTCACTTTTATGAGATGAAGGGGGAAAAAAAGAAAAGAAAATCAGCCAAATATATCGGCCAAAAAAATCGGCATCATATATCAGCCATCGGCTGCCCTGATTTCTAAATATCGGCATCGGCCAGAGAAAAACCCATGTCGGTCAACCTCTAGCCTGTATATGCTTTTTTTGACTCTCAAAATGCCAGTAGCCATTGATTTGCATTTTATGAATCACCAAGCAGCACAGGTTCAACTAAAAATCTTCTTTACTGTTCTACTGAAGAAACAAACTCACCTACATCTTGAATGGCCTGAGCGTGAGTAAATTCACAACAATTTTTTTATTTTTTTTTATTTTGGGTGAACTATCACTTTAAACATCAATGGTTGAAAAAACAAAATCCCAAAGAAGTTGCGATGAAACCAAAGTAAGACAGATTTTTCATCTGCACAAAAAATGTAGGGTGGGGTTTTGGTTCTACACATCAGATGATGATTGGATGATGAGATGTGGGCGTGGCACTCAAATATATACAGATGAGTGTGAGCTTGCAGGGGCGGAGTTTAAGCACATGGCAACACCCTAGCAACCCCCCACCACATCCTAACATTGTGGCAATATCTTCTGCTCAAGCAAACACTCTCTAATATACTAATGAGACACTTATCTGACTTCTTTTAAAAGATAGTGTATTTACAGTCACGGATTACTGGTGATCAATGGTGATAATCACTCATAAATCAATCCTTGTGGGGTTTAAACCTACAAACTATCAGTTGCCAGCTCAGCTCAATTTCATACTTTTATTGTAACATGACAAGGTTATAAGCTACTAAAAGGGGTAAATGCCCCAAAAAACAATAACATAGTAATTTTTGACACTTGAAAATAATCAAGCAGTAACAGACATGAGCTACTACTACTATGGTATGTCCAAAAAAACATGGTAAAAACATGGTACATGAGCAAAAAAATGGTATAATATATACATGGTATAATACGTCCATAAAATCACGCTAGCATGACAGTACCATAGAGATATTTAATATTTCTTTGAAACTGAAAATAAGCAATAACAGACATGATAGAGAGCCAGTACCATGGTAAATACCCAACCAACATGGTAACCCCATGGTACACGCATTAATAGACATGATTATGAGCTAATACCGTGGAACATGTCCAAAAAACACAGTATTACCACGTTACCGTGACAATACCATGGTGATATAACACTTTTTTTGAGTGTGAATATAAGCAGTAACACACATTATAAGAGAGCTAGTGCCATGGTAAATGGCCAAAAACATGGTATTACCATTCTAAAGCCATTAGAGCAGTGAAATCAAGCTGTATCAGACATGATTCAGACTGACATGATGAAAACATCACTCATGTGCACAATTGCTGTGATCAAGTTGTGATGCTGCGCAGAGTGTGTGTGTGTGTGTGTGTGTGTGTGTGTGTGTGTGTG
>NW_015654630.1:56178-61474 GCF_001515625.1 Sinocyclocheilus rhinocerous
TGTGTGTGTGTGTGTGGTGGTGACACACACACACGACACCGAGCTCACGGATCCACAGCAGCAGATATGATGATGTTCATAAGCACAACAGAGTTTGCACCGGTGATTTACTCACATCTCAGTGACTGATGCTGAACGTGATCACAGGTGCCTCGCGCTCTTCATCATCCTCATCCTCATCAAAGCCCGCCGCCGCTTATTCCGCTCGAACCGCGCCTCATCCGAACGGGAATCTCCTCAATGAGACGCTCAAACACTAAAGCACACCTCCTCAAGTGTACTAATGAGTGTGTGTGTGTGTGTGAGGCTCCTGCGCGCTCTCGAGTGGATCTGTAGCAGCCCCGCGGCGGCGAGCTCTGATCCGGGTCCTGGTGCCGAGTGAACGCCAACAACAGGTTGCAGCGCGATCATTGGATATTCGCTCATGAATATTAATCAGATGATGGACGTTCTTTACTGGAGCGTCCAATCAAGTCGTGTAATTAATATTCACGAGCTGAGCCGTCAAATCCATAGACTGTAAAAATTCACTGTTTTGGCTACGGTTTTTTTTTCTTCGTATTTTTACTTTGAGTTGAAATTATATATTATTTCTTTAATTTTATAATATTTTAAAACAAGTATTGACTTTTTTATATAATATCATAACTTGTGAGCAAAAAACACCTTTTAGTCATATATAGGAAAAAAAGATGACTAAAAGGTGCATTTTTGCTCTTCAGATAAAAAAATAGTGCTGTCAAACGATTAATCGCGATTAATCGCATCCGAAATAGAAGTATATGTGTATGTACTGTGTATGTTTATTATGTATATATAAATACACACACATGCATGTATATATTTAAGAAAAATGTGTTACGTTTATATATTAAATACATTTATATATAATATACATTTTATGAATATAAATATATGCATGTAAGTACATGTAAATATTTTCAAAATATATGCTGTATGTGTGTGCATTTATATATACATAATAAATATACACAGTACACACATATATATTATGTAAACCAAAACTTTTATTTTGGATGCGATTAATCGTTTGACAGCACTAAAAAATGTATCTGCGTTGTGAATTTGTTTTACATTTTTTCTGTTATAATTATTTTTACAGTGTAAATTCAATATATAAAATATACAAAATATAAATAATAATATATAAATAAATTTTGAGAAGCAAAAAATGCTACTTTTAGTCATATACACATATACTCAAAGAAAAAAAAGGTAAAACATGATAATATTTCATAAATTATAATAATGTTTTGACGACTGTTTTCTTTTCTTGGTATATTTACTTTGAGTTGAAATTGTATATTATTTCTATAATTGTATAATAGTTTAAAATGTATTGACTTTGAACTATAATTATCACTTGTGAACAAAAAAATCACCTTTTAGTCATATACAGGTGCATCTCAATAAATTAGAATGTTGTGGAAAAGTTCATTTATTTCAGTAATTCAACTCAAATTGTGAAACTCGTGTATTAAATAAATTCAGTGCACACAGACTGAAGAAAAAGATAAATAAAAATATATCTGCATTGTGAATTTTATTTAATAATTATTTTACAGTGTAAATTCAATATATAAAATATAAAAATATATAAAATAATATTTCAACATTTTTGAGAAGCAAAAAAATCCTAGTTTTAGTCATATATACATATATACTCATTATATTATATTTATATATTTATCATTATATTAATTATTTTTTACAATGTAAATGTATTCTAAAATGTAAATAATACAAATATTATATTATATTTTTGCATAATTTTTTATTATAATTAATTGAATTAATTATTATATTTATATAATAATTATATAACTAAATATTATTTAATGTTTAATTATTGTAAATATATTTTCTAACATTTAAAATATAATATATAATGCATAAAAATACACCTTTTAGTCATCTTTTTTCTTTCAGTATTTATGCATCTTTTGCTCTTCAGATAAACAAAAAACATCGAGAACTCCCTTTGTTGCCCATCAGGTGAATTAAAGAGTGCTAATACTTTACACCAAACATATTTTTCATTCTTCTCTCATTTAATAGACTGCATTAAAGAGCTGGATTCATTAAGAAAGCATCTGCAGGTCTTCCTGCGCTTACATGCTCTTTGTGCAACAACAATGAACTCTTTGTGTTGAACTAATTTACAAATCTAATTTGACAAGCATGCCGACCCAAATGACAGCATCACATAGGAAAGATGAATCCGCCTATCCATTGATTGCATAACTCCAAAACTTCACACACATCCATACAAACTCGCCTTAAACTCACAACAAACAGCTTTATACTGTGACAGAATGACACACTGCCGTCTCTCAGTGATTATGCATTCACTGTCATCTAGAAGCACACACTATCTAGTTCTGTTCACTGAAGATCTCAGCCGAGTGAAGATCTGTGTTCACATGGCATCAGCGCTCTGTCTCCATGGGAACTGCTAATGTGGAGAGGCAATAGCTTTTAATTGTTTATCAAATGCCAATTAGACTCAATAAGGAAGTAATAAAAGGAGAAAGGAAGGGGTTTGCCGGGTTTGTGTTGAACTTGGCTGGAATATTTTTGACCAAAAGAGTAAAATAATAAAACGTATGACATTCAGTGGGTTACAAAATCTGTTTTGCATTGTTGTTTTTTTTAAGTATTATATTATGTAAATGTAATATATTATCATCATAAATTAACTGGTTTTAGGTTTACAATTTAAATGCATCTTTTAGTCATATATACTGAAAAATGATTAAAAGATGAATTTTTTTGGGCATCAGAAAAAAAAATTACAATGTAAATGTTTTACAATTGAAAATATAAAATATAAAAATGTAATTATAATATATATATATACAGTGTTGGGGAAAGTTACTTTTAAAAGTAATGCGTTACAATATTGCGTTACTCCATAAAAAAGTAACTAATTACGTTACTTAGTTACTTTTTGTGGAAAGTAATGCGTTACGTTACTTTTGCGTTACTTTTTAAATCTGGACAGGGCTTGCTTGTTTGTTTTTAAAATAAAAAAGTTCTATTTTTGGCGAATATAAAAGCCTTTTCACACCAAAAGTGAAATGAATAAGCCTCAGGCTGAAGGGAAAGTAAATTTACGTCCGTACAGTAGAATGCAGAAGAAGACATTTCAACACACTTCAGCAGTAAAAATAGACACGAATGTTTGTCTAGAGTAATTTTGGCTTATTAGTACGGTTGAACTGGATCATCGAAGGTCAGAAGCAAATAGAATGGGATTAAACACATAAAGAAATACATAAAGGATATTTGTGTTGTTTAACATTTAAGTATTGCAGGTTTGCGTCATATTCTGTTACATTATTTTTATTCATTTTGAGGAATACTGAATCTGTGTTGTTGTTTTTTTTTGTGAGTGAGATGAATTAATGCATATTCATTTTTATTTTAGAACTACAGTAACATCCTCTGATTTATCTCAAGATGGGGACAGGAGAGCTGTCAATCAATAAATTGGAAACAAAAAGTAACTTGCGTTACTTATTTGAAAAAGTAACTCAGATATTCTCTTGTAAATGAAAAAGTAATGTGTTACTTTACTAGTTACTTGAAAAAAGTAATCTGATTATGTAACTCACATTACTTGTAATGCGTTCCCCCCAACACTGTATATATATATATATATATTAGAAAAATCACAGTTTTTGTACAAATATGGTTAAACTGTAGCAAAACCATGGTTCATTTGCAGTTACGGTTTAACTATGTTAACTATTAGTAACCATTCTTTTCATCTTAAGAGGACACATAGGATGAATAGGTACAGTTTACACTGTTTTAGGATGAACAGAGCTTTGGATAGTTTCCTTGTCTAGATTTGAAATCTCTCTGTGTGGTTCATTGGCAAACAAGTGAATAATTCCTCAGAAGAGACAAAAACAGCAACTCGCTTCAATGTCTGACTTATAATTATGTGCATAAGCTTTTTGTGAAATTTGGAGTAACTCCTTAATCTGTTGTTTGAGCTCTTCATATTTAAGGAGAGAACTATAGTTTGCAAAGTCGGACATCGCTTGTTATGATTTTCCAGGGTGTATAATTTAGTAGAGACGCTATGACATGATCCTACCAATCAGCCACTTCTAAATCGTCCTAGATCAAGCAATTAAATGTCTGTTGTCTGCTGTTATGTCCCCACCAATGCCAAAATCAAACCCACACCCTTGGCATAAACTAACGTTAACTAATGGGAATCTCTACCAATAGCTGTCTAAGCATTCTCATCAGAATAATCTTATTTCAAGACAGCAGATTCACCAAATTGAATTCAGGACAAGTTAATATAAAGTCTGTCTCTGAACCTCCTCTTCCCATCGCTTACACTGGCCTTGTGTTTGATTATTCAACCGTGACAGTAAAATGAGCAGCATGAAAATCAGCCTCATATAATCAGCTTTCTCATCTCTGAGGTCAAACACCTCCGGGTGCTTTTGCTGAATACCTTATTGTTCAGCTTTGTTCTTTCATAATGGAGCCCATTGCTGTCTAGGAGAAACCATTAAGATACTACAGAGATCTTATAGGCTTTTATGTCTTATGCATGCATGCATTAGTTATTAAGAGTTCAAATAAGTGTCTAGTAGGATGATTTTAATACAGTATTTCAGTGCTGAGAATAATCGATGAAGACATTGAGAATTAAAAACAGCATGCTTGAGATTAATTCCATTTTATGAGTTTATTAGCCTTATTAAATGACTTAATTGAGGGTTTTTGTTGTTGTACGTACGGCACGTGACGGCATCCCATGAGCCCGTCACGTGACGCTTGCTATCACATGACGAGCAGAAGCTGAAAACAGGAAGAGGCGCACCAAACACATTTATTAATCAGGTAAACGCTTCATTTGTTTTAATCACTGTGTTTCCATTCAAAACATTTTAATTGCATTTATTTATTTATACGCGACTATATCGTCTGTAACGATGTAGTAGTAAACACATCGTGTCATACACGAGCTCATCTTTGCTGAGAACACTATCGACTTTCATATGAAATCATTTATTGTGAATTACTCTGCAAAATAATCATGCATGTAAAATGCCGTATTTATATTCCATGTATTATGTGCATTGTGTATGTTTTGTGTGCAAGATGTGCATTATTTCCGTGTGTGTGCATTATTTCCGTGTGTGTGCATTGTTTCCGTGTGTGTGCATTGTTTACGTGTGTGTGCATTATTTCCGTGTGTGTGCATTATTTCAGTGTGTGTGCATTGTTTGCGTGGGTGTGCATG
>NW_015654630.1:61565-62495 GCF_001515625.1 Sinocyclocheilus rhinocerous
GTGTGTGCATTATTTCCGTGTGTGTGCATTGTTTACATGTGTGTGCATTATTTCCGTGTGTGTGCATTGTTTACATGTGTGTGCATTATTTCCGTGTGTGTGCATTATTTACATGTGTGTGCCGTGTGTGTGCATTATTTCCGTGTGTGTGCATTATTTACATGTGTGTGCCGTGTGTGTGCATTATTTCTGTGTGTGTGCATTGTTTACGTGTGTGTATTGTTTACGTATGTGTGCGCATTATTTACGTGTGTGTGCATTGTTTACGTGTGTGTGCATTATTTACGTGTGTGTGCATTTTTTCCGTGTGTGTGCATTATGTGCATTATTTCCGTGTGTGTGCATTAGGATACTATGTGAGAATGGCCTCAGCAGTGGAGAGGACGGATGATCTGGTGCGAGAGTATCTGATATACCGCGGTTTCACCAGCACACTGAAGCACCTGGACTCAGAGATCAAAGCAGACAAAGAGAAAGGCTTCAGAGTGAGTCTATGTGTGCAGATTGTGCAGATTACCTGATCTGATCTGCAGAAGCCTTGTGTGTAGGACTGAATAACAGCAGGACATAATAAACATAATAAACGGTTTAGTAGATTAGTGCATTCAAATATGAGTATGCATGAACATGCACAAGTCAAATGTACATTATTGACCTGTTAAAGGAATAGTTCTCCCAAAAATTGAAAATGCACTCGCCTTCAGGTCATCCAAGTTTAGGATGAGTTTGTTTCTTCATCAGATTTGGAGAAATGTAGCACTGCATCAGTGTCTCAGCAATGGATGCTCTGCAGTGAATGGGTGCCGTCAGAATGAGAGTCCAAACAGCTGATAAAAACATCACAATAATCCACAAGTAATCCACACCACTCCAGTCCATCAGTTAACATCTGGAGAAGACAAAAGCTGAAACAAATCCAGCATTAAGACG
>NW_015654630.1:64769-90372 GCF_001515625.1 Sinocyclocheilus rhinocerous
TGTGCATTATTTCCGTGTGTGTGCATTATGTGCATTATTTCCGTGTGTGTGCATTGTTTACATGTGTGTGCATTATTTCCGTGTGTGTGCATTAGGATACTATGTGAGAATGGCCTCAGCAGTGGAGAGGACGGATGATCTGGTGCGAGAGTATCTGATATACCGCGGTTTCACCAGCACACTGAAGCACCTGGACTCAGAGATCAAAGCAGACAAAGAGAAAGGCTTCAGAGTGAGTCTATGTGTGCAGATTCATGCATTCACCTGATCTGATCTGCAGAAGCCTTGTGTGTAGGACTGAATAACAGCAGGACATAATAAACAGTATATAAGGTTTAGTAGATTAGTGCATTCAAATATGAGTATGCATGAACATGCACAAGTCAAATGTACATTATTGACCTGTTAAAGGAATAGTTCTCCCAAAAATTGAAAATGCACTCGCCTTCAGGTCATCCAAGTTTAGGATGAGTTTGTTTCTTCATCAGATTTGGAGAAATGTAGCACTGCATCAGTGTCTCAGCAATGGATGCTCTGCAGTGAATGGGTGCCGTCAGAATGAGAGTCCAAACAGCTGATAAAAACATCACAGTAATCCACAAGTAATCCACAGCACTCCAGTCCATCAGTTAACATCTGGAGAAAACAAAAGCTGAAACAAATCCAGCATTAAGACGTTTTTAACTAAAATACATTGAGTCCATAATCCATAATAACGCTTCCTCCAGTGAAAAAGTGTTCTGGTCTGAATCAGGAGAGAAATCTGCACAGATCAAGCAGCGTTTAAACAGCTCTAAACATATATGTGGCTGGATTTTGATGTGAGAGACAACAAGAGATGCACTTTTTCACTGGAGGAAGAGTTATTATGGATTACGGACTCTATGTATTTTAGTTAAAAACATCTTAATGCTGGATTTGTTTCAGCTTTTGTTTTCTCCAGATGTTAACTGATGGACTGGAGTGCTGTGGATTACTTGTGGATTACTGTGATGTTTTTATCAGCTGTTTGGACTCTCATTCTGACGGCACCCATTCACTGCAGAGCATCCATTGCTGAGACACTGATGTGATGCTGTGTAAATGTTGTGTTGTGCTGATTTGCGGATTGTTGATTGGTGTTTTATCACAGGTTGATAAGATCATCGATCAGCTCCAGCAGCTGATTCAGAGTTATGATCTGACGGGTCTGAAGGAGTACTGGGCGTATCTGGACCGCAGGCTCTTCTCCAGACTGGAGGACGTCTACAGACCCACCGTCAACAAACTGAGGACCAGTCTGTACCGCTTCTACCTCATTCACACCGTTCAGGTTCTCCAGAACACTCCAGCTCATGTTTCACACACAAATCAAAAGAAAAAGAAAATGTATTTTGCATAAAAAAAAATTAAGCCTATTTTGGTAAATTAGTATTGTTGTGCCTTTTTCATGACGTTACACAGATTTCGCTTGTAATTTTGTTAATGTTATGCAAAAAAGCACTATATTATTTCAATGTAGTTCTACATTTAATCTATGCCGATAGTGAATTTATACAGATCTATAACTAAAAATATCATTGATATATTAATGAATATAATGTACTAAATATACCTAATATAAAAAAATTAAATGACAATAATGATAATAAAATAATAGTTATATTATTTCAGAGTAATTGTAAATTAAATTTATGCTGATAATGAGTTTTTTTAGTGATCTATAATTAAAATTAATATATTTATGAATATAATGCACCAAATAATCTAATACAAACAAATAGATTCAATAATAATAATAAATGCTATTCATTAATATAAACATATCTAATATAAAAAGAAATTAATAAATAACAGCTTAATAAAAAGCTTTATTATTTCCTAGTACTAAATCTAATTTATGCTAATAATGAATTTATACTAATAAAAAAATGACATAATATATTAATAAACATAATATTTAAAAAGATGTATTGAACATAAAATAATAATAAATAATTCTACATAATTCAAAATATAATTCGTTAGTATGTAAATATGTTTCCTGTATAAACAATAAATAAAAAAATAAACAATAAAAATAATGATGTAATAAAAAAATGCTGAATTATTTGAAGGTAGTACTAAATTGTTGCGGATAACGAATTTATACTGATCAATAAATAAAAATATAATAGGTAACATAAATAATAATCAATATTGATGATAAAAATAATGGCATTAAATAATAGTAATATATGAATATATGTATGCACTATGAAATAATAATAGTAAAATATGTATTTTTAAATGATAATGTTAAATAGCAATAAAATGAAATAATAATAATAATAATAAATAAAAGTGTCTGTTCAGTCTCTTTTGCTCAGTGTAGTTCATCAGTGGGAGACTGGTGTCTTGTGTCTCTGCTGTGTCTCAGATGAAGAATACAGAGAAGACGCAGGAGTTTTTCCTGAAGCAGGTGCTGGAGCTGCAGGCTCAGCCGGAGTGGCGTGATTGGTTCGCTCTGCCCTTCATCCCGGCGCCGGAGCAGAATCCCTCCTTCTCTCCGTATTTCTCCCGCCAGTGGGCCGACACCTTCCTGGTGTCTCTGCACAACTTCCTGAGCGTCCTCTTCCAGTGCATGCATATCCAAACACTGTCTATTATGGGATGCTCAGCTGTTTAAATAGCATTAATGTGACACTGATGCCTAGAAATGACACTCAGTGTTCTCATGTACTGATTGTAGATGTGCGTTCATTATAATGAGGTCAGACTGATTGAGCTCCTTAACAGCTTCACCTCAGCCTGTGCTCTTGAGCTTCGACAGTGAAGTACAGAGAATCAAAACTGTGCAGGAGGAGAACGAGGAGCTCAGACAGATGGTGAGGTCTTCACTGTTTAGTAGTTCAGTTGGTTTAGTTAGTTACGCCTGTTAGTTTCAGTCCATTGTAAAAATGTCCACTAGAATGAAAGGCAAAATATATCGTTCCGCTCAATGCTTAGTTTGCAAACGAGTGCAATGTGGCACTTACAATGCTGATAATGAATTTATACTGATCAATAATTAAAAATATTATTAATAAGGAATATAATATAATATAAAATAATAATTATATAAATAATAACTCTTAAAAAAGTCATACTAAACAATATAGTTAATACTAAATGCTAAATAATAAAATAATTATTAATCATAAAGTACTGTTAATAAATAGATAAATTATAATAAAATAATAAAACAATTATACTGATGATTTGTACTGAATTTATACTGATGAATAGTTAAAAATACCATTAATATATTAATAAATATAATATTCAGTATTATATAAATGCATACATGATATAATGCAATAATAACAATAGCATGATATAAGCAATAATAAATTAAATAATAAGAATACAAATAATAACACCATAAACAGATATTAATTTAAGGTAGTACTACATAATTTATGCTGATAATATCATTAATATATTAATGAATATAAAATTGAGTATTATATACTTAATAATGAAATAACAATGATACATTTTATTTGTAGTGTGCCTTTCTTACACTCAAGGCACTAGTAGTACTACATAATTTATGCTGATAATGAATTCATAGTGATTAATAATTTAAAGTTATTAATATATGCATGAATGTATTCATTTATATGTAAACATATACTTAAAAATAGTACTTTTTAAATATTTTTAAAATAATTAATATTAATAATTATATAAATTCCGTTCATTAATATAAAAAATATCCAGAAACTTCTTCTCCACCTTCCTCCCTCAGACCCGACGGGCCCCTGGGAAAACGGCCCCGGGGCCACAATCCTCGCCCTGGAAGGACCCCGCCGTTACGCAGGTACATCAGTATCAGTATTTTAGAATCATTGTTGTTTTTGTATTTTCTGTTTTCATTTTAATTTTACAATTTTTTTTGTTTTGTTTTTGTATTTATTATTTTTTAAATGTGTCTAAAAAGTTTTGTATTAATTTTATTTCAGTTTTAGTTTTAGTTATTCTAGTACATCATGGTAAACTAAATGAAAAGGAGAAATGTTGCCTTGGCAACTTAAAGCCTTTATGTATAATGAATTATAAAGGGTTATTAAAGGCTATAATGCATTATAATTATTCATAATGTGCGTTGTAATACATTATATCTTGCCATAAATAATTATAACCAAATTTAAAATGCATAGTGTAACAATGAATTGATAAGTGTTATATTAAGTGTGTTTACAATTATTCATCCATGTTTAGATGAAGGACCCCCCTCCTAAAATTTAAAAGGCATGTAAATAGATGTAAATAGAACTAATTTATACTGTGAAAAACTAATATTATAAAAATATTATTTAGGAAATATTTAAGTTTCGCTATTGTTTTCTTCTACTCATTAAAGTACTGTACTGTTAGATGTACTGTAATATTTAGTTATTATAATCTAATTTTAAAGTGTATTTATTTTAATCTTGTTTTATATTTTTTATTTTCATTATTATTGTTAATACTTATTGTTGTATTGTACTGTATTGATAACTGTATCATTTATTTTTTTAAATCGATTTATTTATTTATTTATTAAGTTGCATTAAGCTTTTTCTACTCTTAGCTCTGTGCTGTTTTTTATTATTTATTTTAATCTAATTTTTATTTAATTTTTTAAATTGTAATCTTTTGTAGTTATTTATTTAGCTTTGCTTTACATTTTTAATTTTTAATTTTATTTTACTTTTTTTTTTCTTGTAACTATTCCACAGACACTTCGTTGTGGCCCACTGTGGCTTCCGGGATCCCAGTTTGAAAACTGCTGATCTAGCAAACGGTTGAGTTTAGACCCTGTTTTTCTGTGTCTTTCTGCTAATCTGATGGTTTTTCTGTCTGTGATTGTTTTTTCAGTCTGCGAAAGCAAAAGATCTGCCTTCCGCAAAAGACTTGAAGATGCCCACTGTTTCAACGGCGACGGTGGATTTGACCACAGGTCATTCCCGACAGAGACGACAGCATGACCACGAGAAAGAGAGAAAACAGCTGCTCTCCAGGCTCCCACAACAGGTCTAAGAAAATATCCACCAGAGCCGAACAAAGGCCCCTCTGTCTTTCTCTCTCTCTCACTCTCATCCAACACGTTCACTGCTTTTCTTCGTTTTGCTCCTCACATGACACTGGCACAACAGTAGCCACTCACTCATTCAGTGTTTTTGGTTCAGGAAGTACATTTTCCTTTAAACGTTCTGATCCATAACCCAAACTAAACAGCCTTATGATGAATCATGATTGTAACTTTGATCTAAAACAATAAAACCTATTTGAAACTCAGAAAATAACAAAGATACAAGATGATATTTTATGAGGGAATGAACTACTAATCCCACAAAGAAATCCAGGTTTGAGGAAAAACCACAGTTTTTTCATGCAATGGTCAATTTTGAGATTTTGGGCTATTTTGCTTTCATAACAACTGGTTTAAAAAAAGAAGTTGTTTTCTTTCAGACAAGTGGAAAGAAAACATCCAAAATACACATTTAAGTGTTTACTTTATTGCACTTTATCTATTTGAGTATGAAAATTTCAATTCTAATCCATGTCTTTAAAAGTTTTTTCTCCACTTCGGCAGCATTTACATACACCAAACTTTGCAGTTTTATTCCTCTCTGTATTCTGAAGGTTTTTACTGAGGGGTTTGTTCATATATCATTCACACTGATTTATATGGCATTTTATTCCTAAAAATGTGGTGAAAATGCATATCTTTACTGGTTGTAAGTTTGTTTCTCCACTTCAGCAGAACTTACATACACCAAACTTTGCAGTTTTATTCCTCTCTATATTCTGAAGGTTTTTACTGAGGGGTTTGTTCATATATCATTCACACTGATTTATATGGCATTTTATTCCTAAAAACGTGGTGAAAATGCATATCTTTACTGGTTGTGAGTTTGTTTCTCCACTTCAGCAGAACTTGCATACACCAAAACTTACAATTTTATTCCTGTCTATATTCTGAAGGTTTTTTCTGAGGGGTTTGTTCATATATCATTCACTTGACTTTTTTTATTCCTAAAAACATGGCAAAAATTAGTTTTTTTAATGTCTGTTGACAGTATTTTCTGATTTATGGAGTGATAAAAAGAGATACAAAAAAACCCCTCTGTAAAAATATTTAACTCTAATATGTCAACAAAATCAAACAAGAATTTTGAGCCTGGCTTTGTCCGATGTTCAGATTAATTTTCTGGAAAATAACATGCTTTACATTGGGTTGAAATATACTATATCTTTTAGCAAATAATTGATTTGTTAAGATATAAAAAAAGTCATTAAGTCCATTAAATAATATTAACAGATAGAACTTTTGATCTTAATAATGTATTAGTAAATGTTGAATTTAACATTGTTTAATAAATGCTTTAGAAGTATTTTTCATTGTTAGTAAACTAATGCCAACAAACGGACTTGAACTTATTGTAAAGTATTTCTAATAAAATATATTTGTAGATTATTACAAAATATTAAGATATATACAAATATATAAGAGGTTTGAGAGTGTATGTAGAACTTTGTGCCATTTGTAGTGCATCATGGGAGTGGGAGGTCACCGCTGTTATCTCAGTTTGGATATTAAACGTGCCGAAATCATCATGTGATGTCTGCCTGGAACGTTTCTGTGCATTATTGTGTTTCTGATCTCCACAGAGCTCGGAGAAGAAAACCGATTCGGATCCAGACGCTCAAACCGAAGCTCTTCCTGATCAAACAGACTCCACCAATCAGACGCGAGTCTGTGAAGTGGGCGGAGCTTCAGTGGAGCAGCCCTTCATTAAGCTGAGTCAGGAGGAGTACGGAGAGCATCACTCATCCATCATGCACTGCAGGTGAGTGTAGACAGTTAACATTGAATATAGCTGTTCATGAAGCAGAAGCGGTTTTTGTGCTATGTCAGTCATTCTGGTTTTTAGTTTCATGTTTGTGTTTTTAGGGTGGACTGCTCCGGCAGGAGAGTGGCCAGTCTGGATGTGGACGGGGTGGTGAAGGTTTGGGCTTTCAATCCCATCATGCAAACCAAAGCCACTATCATGTCCAAGTCCCCGCTGCTGTCTCTGGAATGGGCAGCCAAACCCGACAGACTGGTAAATCACTTTTTCGTGAACAAACACTGATAAATAGATTTAGCCTAATAAATGAACCCCATGATGCATATTGCATTTTTAAGGGGTGCAGTTAAGCATGTTTAATATATTTAAGCTGTAAATATTTCTATTAAAAACAATCACACTCTACCAAAAAGTTTGGGGTTGGTGTTTTTGAAAGAAGTTTCTTCTGCAGTAATATTGTAAAATATTAGTACAATTTAAAATAATGGATTTTTATTTGAATCAGTGTTATTTTAGTATCATTGATATACTATTAAAGTTTTTGTTAACATTTTGAATTAGATTTTATTTAAAAAAAAATAATCATTTATTTTAATTTTTGTTAGTGTTTAGTCATTTTGTCATTTTTTTTATATATCTATATAGCTTTTACATTTTTTATTTTAGTTTATTTAGCTTTAGCTTTTTTAGTTCTTCGGGTTAAACTAAACAAAAACGACAAATGTTGCCTTAGTAAGTTTTAATATTTTATTTTATTCCAAGTAATGAAAATGTGTGTGTGTTTTTTTAGTTATACTGTAATAACCCTGATTTGAATATATTTTTAAATGTAATTTCCAGCATAATTACTCCTGTCTTCAGTGTCACATGATCTTCAGAAATCATTCTAATATGCTGATTTACTGCTCAAGAAACATTTCTGATTATTATCAATGTTGAAAACTGTTTTTGTGGAAACCATGATACATTTTATTTTTCAGGATTCTTTGATGAATAGAAAGTTCAAAAGAACAGTGTTTATTTGAAATAGAAATCTTTTTGTAACATTATAAATGTCTTTACTGGCACTTGTGCAATTTAATGCATCCTTGCTGAATTAAAGTATTATTATTATTTTGAACAATAGTGTAAGTTCAATAGTGTAGTATTTGCTTGGTTTTATTGGTTTATGTGGTGATTTTCCTCCTATAGCTGTTGCTCGGCAGTGGCGTCGGCACGGTAAAACTTTACGACACGGAGGCCAAGAAGAGCCTGTACGAGATGTCAATAGACGACGTCCATCCACGGTGAGCCCTCACAGATTACCCATAATACACCAGGATTTTTGTTTTTAAAAGTAGATGACAGTATGCAGTAGACATGCAGTAGATTCCTATTCCACTGAGCTTCCTGTGTGTGTTCAGGATTCTGTCGCTGGCCTGCAGTCCGAGCGGAACGTCGTTCGTTTGCGCCGCCGCGGCTCAAGCTGCTCATTCTGGTGTTGTGATGGAGGGCGATGCACGAGTTTCGGCTCCCGTATCCGGACAGCTGCTGCTGTGGGACACCAAAACCGTCAAACAGCAGGTACTGGAGCCAAACGACACCAACACAGAAATGCAACGACTGAAAACTCGTTGTATGCAGGTGCAAGTATTCAACTCGTATGCAATTGTAAATTGTATGCAAATCGCTTACAATTAGTACAGAATGCTGCTGCTAGATTACTGATGGGTGTTCTGAAAAAAACAGAATTTATCACCTATTTTAGCTACTTTACACTGGCTTCCAGTTCATTACAGTGTCGATTTTAACTTACTTATTTTAGTATACACTCTTAAAAATAAAGGTGCTTTAAAGGTTCTTCACAGCGATGCCATAGAAGAATCATTTTTGGTTCCACAAAGAACCATTCAGTCAAAGGTTCTTTAAAGAACCATCTCTTTCTTACCTTTTTATAATCTGAATAACCTTCTTTCACCACAAATAACCTTTTGTGAAACAGAAAGGTTCTTCAGATGTTAAAGGTTCTTTATGGAACCATTTAGACAAAAAGGTTCTTCTGTGGCATCGTGAAGCACCTATATTTTTAAGAGTGTATAAGGCTTTACACAATTTGGCACCCTCTTATTTAACTGATCTTCTACATGTACACAAACCTCAAAGGAATCTAAGCTCATCAAACCAGAAGATTTTAGACGTCCCTAGGACAAGATTGAAATTGAGTGGCGACCAGGCATTTTCAATGGTGGCCCCAAATCTTAGACTTTCATCCACATTGGGCTCTTTTAAAAGAAATTTGAGATTGTATTGATTAGAATTAGGTTTTGGCTCAACAGATTGATCTAGCAAAGTGGCTCTCGTTTTCTCCTGTGATGTTTGTTTTATTTGCTTATTTATTTATCAGTCTTTTTCCTTTCAGAGATGTTGGTCTAATTTTGTATTAGCTGTTGTTATTGTACAGCACATTGGTCAACCTTGTGTTGTTTTAATGGTGCTTTATAAATATAATAAAACAAAACTCATTTTAATGATGATTTTCTTGTTGCGTTCAGCTGCAGTTTGCGCTGGAGCCGGGGCCGGTCGCTATAAACTGTACGGCGTTTAACCACAACGGAAACCTGCTGGTGACCGGAGCCGCAGACGGGATGATACGACTGTTCGGTGAGAAGGTTATCATGGTGACCGAGTTGAACTGAGATGTAGATTTAGTCATATTTATTTCTATAGTGCTTTATACAAAACTGTTTGTTTCAGGAAAGCAGCATTACTGTTGTAAATTACATCAATTATGAAACAAATTTCAGCTGTTCTGCTCTACAGAAGACAATAGTGTCATTATTTTCATTTCAGCTCAATTCAGTTAATTGTCAATGTTCCAAAGTTCCAAATTCTGTTCAGTTCAATAACAGTGTCGATGTTCCAAAGTTTTATCAATTGTAAAACAAATTCAAAAACAGTCATTATTTAACTCAATTCAACTCAGTGTTAATTCAAATCAGTTCAGTAACAATGTTGCAAAATTGATCAATTGAAATTAATTAAATTTCAGCTGTAAAGCAGCTCTACAGAAAACAATAGTCACTATTCAGATCAGTTCAGTTCAATTTTGCTTCAGTTCTGTTCATTGTTGATTCAGTTGAGTTCAGTAACCGTATCAGTCTTGTAAAATTCATCAATTGTGATGCAAATTCAATTTCAGCTGTAAAGCAGCTTTACGGATGACAATAATGTAATTATTTAGCTCAATTTAGTTCATTATTGATTAAATTTAGTTCAGTGTTGATTCAGTTCAGTTTAATAACAGGGTCGATGATCTAAAGTGCATCAAGTATAAAACAAATTCAAAAACAGTCATTATTCAGCTCACTTTATTTCAGTGTTCAATGCTGATTCAGTTCAGTTCAGTAATAAATTCATTGCAAAATTCGTTATTATGAAATTCATTCCATTTCAGCTATAAAGCAGCTCTACAAAAGACAATAGAGTCATTTTACAACTCAGTTCAGGTCAGTGTTGATTCAGATCAGTTCAATAACTATATCAATGTTGCAAAATTCATCAATTATGAAACAATCAATTTCAGCTGTTAAGCAGCTTAGAAGAGTTATTTTTTAGCTCAATTTAGTTAAATGTTGTTTCAGTTCAGTTCTATGTTGATTCAATTCAGTTCAATAACAGTGTCAATGTTTCAAAGTTCATCAGTTATGAAACAAGTGCAGTTGACAGAAGTGTCATTATTCGGCTCAATTCAGTTTAAAATCTATTTAATTTTTGTTCTCATCTGATGGTGTCAGTGCAGTTCAATTGATAATATTACTGGATGTTAGTCCTCTTTTAAACTCCATGTGGCTCACATTTATTCTGCATGTTGAAGTGTTAGTTTCTGGTGCGTTTCTCTGCAGACATGCAGCGCTATGAGAGTGCATTGAGCTGGAAGGCTCATGATGGTGAAGTGTACAGCGTGGAGTTCAGCTACGACGAGAACACCGTCTTCAGCATCGGAGAGGATGGGAAGGTGATGGGAATTTTTGGGATTTTTGTTGGAATATCTAGAGTTAAGTGTAGATTCATCACTAAACGTCATGTTTTGTTTGTTGTCAGTTTGTTCAGTGGAATATCCACCGCTGTGGCGTGAAACAGTCGGAGTACTCGCTGTCCCAGGATGCCGTGGGGCCGTTTGTCCTGTCGGGTTACAGTGGTTATAAACAGGTTCAGGTTCCACGCGGTCGACTCTTTGCTTTCGACTCTGAGGGGCAACACGTTCTCACCTGCTCCAGCAGCGGAGGAGTTATCTACCGGGTAAAAATACATTTACCAACCACTCACACCTGTCAGATCAGTTTGGTTTTGTCACCAGTATTTTGTTTCTGTCATTATCCACCTTTTTCTTCAATGCGGAAGTAAGCCTATGGGCAAGACTTCCGGTTCATTAGCCCCTATAGGGAAATAATGAGAAGAATAACAACGTGCAATAAACGGTAAAACTGTTTGCATTATAAACCAGTGTGTTCATAATTAAGATAATACATTCAAAAAATATGGTAAGACACACCAATTTTCAATATCAAGCAGCAAAACAAACTGTTTTGTACAGCTAAAAATAGCTTGAAGCGGATGAGACAGGAAGCCAGACCCATAGAATTAAAAAATGTCCACGCCCATTTTTACGGGAAGAAAAAGGTGGATAAACCAGGGTTGTTTTAGTATCATTGATATAGTTTTATAGTATAGTAAGGTAGTTTTTTTTGTGTTTTCATTTTAATGTTAGTTCAAGTTTTAGTAATTTTGTTGGGTTATTTACCTCATTTGTTATTATTTTGTCTCTTTCGCTTTTATAAATTTTTTTGCTTAAGTTTGAGTTATTTTAGTACTTGAACTTAATCTAATCAAAAATGACAAATGCTGCCTTTACAACTTTCTGAAATAAAATGTTTAGTTAACATTTATTTTAATTCTTTAGCTTTAGTAATTTTATTAGTTTCTTTTAAATATGTCTATGTAGTTTTATCAAGTTTATTTCAGTTTTAGTTTCAGTTATTTTAGTACTTCGACAGAAATGAGAAATGCTACTTTTGCAACTAGCTGAAATAAGTTTTAGTTATTTATATTTCATTTTATTGCAGCTATAATTTTTTTAACTCTTCAGTTTTAGTATTTGGTTGTCTGTTTTTCTCATTACTATTATTATTATTATTTTAAATATCTATATTGTTTTTATTAATTTTTGTATTAAATAAACTAAAACTAAACAAAAATAAGAAATGATGCTTTGGCAACTATAGCTGTAATAAAATATGTTTTCTTTTAATATATATATTTAATTTTATTTCAGTTAATGTTTATTTTAGTTCATGTATCAGAATGTTTATTCAGGGTTGTAGTTTTAATGTTATGGATCTAACCTCATATCTGCTCTGCTCTTGTCTAGTTGAATAAGGCGGACGCTGGTCTGGAAAGCGTCTTGTCTCTCGGCGGTCATAAAGCGCCCGTCGTGACGGTTGATTGGTGCTCAGCGATGGACTGCGGCACCTGCCTCACCGCGTCTATGGACGGCAAGATCAAACTTAGCACGCTGCTCGCTCAGAAACCCTGAGCTCACAAATCAAGTACAGCAGATCTGAAATGATGATGATTGAAGCAGAATGTCTGCTATAGTTTAAATCACATGATGTCTTATGAAGCAATCATTCCTGACAGGTGACCATTAGAATATCAAAGCAATGTTACTGATTCAAAGACAACAAATCTGCATTTCCACTGAATGATAAAACAGACCATATAGATCCTGAGAGTGGTGACATATTATATTTTTCACAAAGCATTTATGGTTCTGTGTGCATTAGTGACGAACGATGAACAAATGTTCAGTGAGGAAGGGCATTACCTTCACATTAATGTTTCTGTCCTTCTAAGATGATGTTTATTTCTTACTTCTGGAACCATAAAATAGAGCTTAGCCAAGTAATAAACTATTTGAATGATGTTCATAAACATTTTTTTTGCATCCTGTTGAACAATAAAATCAAATATGATCAACCAAAGTCCTGTGTGTCATTTAAAGTGTGGTTTTGAGGTCCTAAGTTAATTTATAAAAACAGGGGAAAACAATTTTTGTATAAATGAATTTGAAATATGTCCACAGTAATACAATTACAATGGTAAAGTCACTTAAGTCAAGTGTCTTAAAAATCTTTAAAAGCAAAAATAGCCACTTAATTTAATTATTCAGTATAAATGTGTGTTATTTGAGCTGTTATGGGCGACATTCATATAAGCACAGAATAGTTACCTCACATCCTTTCCTGGCATCTTTGTGTGTAGATGTTAAACCAGGTATACTTTTTATTTTGTCATGATTCTATCATTCTCATGTTAATTTGTTAACATTTTCCATTAGTGCATTTATGGTTCAGTTTTACAATCTGAGGGATAAGTTTAATTATCTGTGGTAATTTAAAGGGATAGTAGGCTATATACACACACACACAAAATCAATAATTCCTCACTTGGTGTTGTTCTGAAGTTATGACTTGGCTTTCTGAGCGCTTTAACAATAAAGCGCTTAAATAAATGCCAGCGCGCAAAGGAAAATTCGCGTCCATTGTTTGAAATCAGGGCTCGCGTTAAATCAATGAGAACCGACAAACGTAACGGACATAATTACTTAAGAGAACCTATTGTATATCTTTCGGCACGAGTCGCAAAGGAGTAGGTATGAGGCGTTTGCTCATTTCTTCAAAGCTTGAAGAGAAGAGTTCTTATAGCCTATTATATGATTGAGCGCGAGTAGGACATCTTTAAATGTCTCGTTGCGTTTTCGTAAAAAGGAAGGTCATAGCCTACTGCTTTAGATCAGAACACCGAGGTGAGTAAAAAATGACTGAATTTTTATTTTATTTATTTTTTTTGAGAGAACTATCCTTCTAAGTTGAAGACAACATAAAACTCCTAAGAACTGACCCATAAAGAGTCTCTCAATAAATAATGATTCATCTTTTAATGATATCCATTCACAGAATCACATGAAGTAACTTAAAGGCACAATATGTAATTTTCGCCGCTCGTGCATATGTGGGGGAAAAAAACAGCGCTGTTTTATCATACTAGATACATTTGAAAGTTCTGTTATAATGCTACTCTGTGCAGTCATCTATTAAAGCACACAACATATTAAAGCGTCTTTGGTGTTTCCATGTTTTCTACAAAACAAAACCGGAAATCGAGGGGTTATGACGTCATTGGCATTGACACGGTCCGTGCCACTAGTTAAAATTGCTTATTTCTCTGGATTTAAACATTCTTAGAAACATTTGGGATAATGTAAGAACAAAAGTCAGCAAAATATATAACACTGTTCTAGTGGTTTTTGGATATTTTACTAAAAAAATCTTACATATTGTGCCTTTAATTGAAATGTATTTCCTAAACTGACAGCTATTCACAAAAATAGTCTTATAACAAACTGGAGGAAAACACAAGTTAATTCTTTATTAAGTTCAAGATCTTTATTTAGATCTAAATTAGATGTCGTTGCTGTTGTTGTTGTCTTCTATTCAATTTAAATACCTTATTTAAATCTCTCTTTTAGATCTGCCCAGTTCATTCTGGCCAAATCCGTTTAAGCACTGTTTGACATCAACAACACCAAGCTGAGTAAAATGACATAATTTTTTGTTTATTTCGATATTTATTATATTTTATTTTTTGAGGGAACTAGTTTTTTAAGTTAACCCAGGTAAGAACTGAACCATGAGGAGGCACTAAATAAATACGTCATCATTCACCTTTTTAATGATATCCATTCAAAGAATCACAAGTAGTAACTTTATAGAAATTGACAACTAGTCACAAAACTTATAACAAACCTGAGGAATACATAAGTAAATTCAGTATGTTCCAGATCTTACAATATGTAGTTGCTGTTTTCGTTATTGTCTGTTAAATGTGAATGGGAAGAAATCTCTCACTCTTAGCTCTGCCCAATTCATTCTGCCCAAAACTAGTTAAGCACTACTTGAAGGTAGGTTTACTGATGATGCATTAAACAATTCCACCAAATGATGTGTTTCTGAAACAACCAATCAGTTTAATCACAGCAGTACATGTGCACATCATTGAGGGCCGTGTCGTCTCCGACTCCCTGCGGCTGCTCAACCATCGTCTCGATGCCACAGATTCCCTTTCCTCCACACTTCTCACTCCAGTCGCCCCATTCGCCCCATGACATCCCAGATCCCTGCAGCATTTCTGCATTTCCACTGCAGTTAAACCTGGGAATACAATGACCATACAATGATCACAACCAGAGCTAGCCTATGAGTCCAACTGTCCAGCTCTAAGCGTTAAGTAACTCTAGACGCTTGACCGGGTCACTTCATATCCGTGTCAGATGACCCTGATGTGTTTATACAGCTTGTTATAGGATGCTGTGAGAACAACATCCATGCTCCAGAATCCTGTTGCTTTAGGAAAGCTGGTTGTCACAAGTTAAATAAGTACATCACCTGATATTGTTTGCGGCCGTGTCGTCCCAGGTCCCTTGGTAGGGTTCCACTCTCAGCTGAAAAGATGTCAGAAATCCACTTGAGCACCATTTGATATCTGACCATTTACCCCAGCTGAGGAAAGAACGTGATAAGAAAAGTTAGTGGTATAACCAGTTATTTGTTAGTTTAATAAATATGGAGTGTCCATTTACACTAAGTGCAAATAGCCCGCCTTGTTGGCAGAGGCTATTTATACTAACTCCACCCACCAACGTGTGATTGGCTAGTCAACAGTACAAAAGACGGTCATCTAACAATAGTTCCAGTGATGTACATGGTTAGCCGTGTGCTTTTTGACGCAATCGACCCGGGTTCGAATCCGCCTTTCGCTGAACTTTTTTCTCTCCCTTTTCAAATCAAATTTCAAATCTTTTCAATATGAGATTCACATGGGAATGACAATTATTTTCAATAAAAAGGATGGAAATAATCGGAAAGCTGAAAAAGTATCGGGTAGGGTTAGGGTAGGTGTGAGGAGGATTTTATTGTCCCAATAAAGTGGCATTCATTTAATAATTTGAATTAAAATTCTAATTTACATTCAATATGTTATTATTGCATATGGTTTTATAATGTACTACAATACTGAGGTGCAGATAATTGCCACTATTTTGCAATAAGTATTATAAATAAAGGAAATTGTGCTATATTACCATAGTGTAAATATATTCTATGGCTATTTGCACTTAGTGTAAATAGCATATAGCTAAAAATACTGCTATTGCATATGGTTAATGTACTACAATACTGAGGTGCAGATAATTGCCACTATTTTGCAATAAGTATTATAAATAAAGGAAATTGTGCTATATTACCATAGTGTAAATATATTCTATGGCTATTTGCACTTAGTGTAAATAGCATATAGCTAAAAATACTGCTATTTGCACTTAGTGTAAATAGTATCTATCGCTATTTACACTTATTGCAAATAGCCGCTGCCTAATAAAAAAATCCAGCTTAAAAGAGATAGCAAAAATCTTTGATGATGCCAGCTCTGTTCCAAATTCGAATATGCTGTCTGGCACATGGCTGCATCTAATTGAAATGATCCTCATTAGTGGCTGATTTGAAGCGCTCTACATAGGCAGCAACTCTGTCATAGGATGCTCTCTATATAGGCAGCTCACTAGGTTTTGGAACAGAGCCTCTGTATTACGTCCAGTTCAAGCTCTTCACCTTCCTACATCGGACTGAACTGTGGCGTAGTCCTCGTACGGGCCCGATGAGCTTTTAGACGGGTTGATGCAGTGAAGACGAATCCCATTGAGCGCTGTGTTATCACCAACCAGCAGAGATTCCCACATACCTGCCACCTTTAGAAAAACAACAGCAAGTGATGTACTAATAACTTTATAGTCACTCTGAGCAGTTGTTATTATTATGATTAACTAAAACAAAAACTAAGAACTTGCATTAACTCAAATAAAATCAGTTAAACAAACAGTTACACTTTCAGGAAATATTTCTAATTTCTATTTAGTTTAAGTTGAAGTACTAAAATTACAAAATTAGAAATAACTAAAACTTAACATAAAATCAAAATGAAAACTGAAAATCTAAAAAATGAAAACGAAATACAGTAAAAACATAAATACCATAAAACTAGGGCAGCACCGAAACTTTGGTGAGAATGATTCTGCTTTTATTACTTTCAGAGTAAACGGTGACTGATAAAGGATAATGTATTGACATGTCGTGCAGCGTAACGTTATCTGACTCACGGAAAAATCAAAACTAATAGGTGCAACAGCACACACAAAGAAACAAACATACTGTGGTAGAAAAAAAAGATAAATATTCTATATAACATATGATATAGGTAAGCAACATCACGACCAAGCACCAGCACGATTGCAAATGTGACATTGATTTTATACAACAGTAGTTCAATAAACAAGTAGTTAATATTAACTTTGGTGTTTCCATGTTTTCTACAAAACAAAACCGGAAATCGAGGGGTTATGACGTCATTGGCATTGACACGGTCCGTGCCACTAGTTAAAATTGCTTATTTCTCTGGATTTAAACATTCTTAGAAACATTTGGGATAATGTAAGTACACAAGTCAGCAAAATATATAACACTGTTCTAGTGGTTTTTGGATATTTTACTAAAAAAATCTTACATATTGTGCCTTTAATTGAAATGTATTTCCTAAACTGACAGCTATTCACAAAAATAGTCTTATAACAAACTGGAGGAAAACACAAGTTAATTCTTTATTAAGTTCAAGATCTTTATTTAGATCTAAATTAGATGTCGTTGCTGTTGTTGTTGTCTTCTATTCAATTTAAATACCTTATTTAAATCTCTCTTTTAGATCTGCCCAGTTCATTCTGGCCAAATCCGTTTAAGCACTGTTTGACATCAACAACACCAAGCTGAGTAAAATGACATAATTTTTTGTTTATTTCGATATTTATTATATTTTATTTTTTGAGGGAACTAGTTTTTTAAGTTAACCCAGGTAAGAACTGAACCATGAGGAGGCACTAAATAAATACGTCATCATTCACCTTTTTAATGATATCCATTCAAAGAATCACAAGTAGTAACTTTATAGAAATTGACAACTAGTCACAAAACTTATAACAAACCTGAGGAATACATAAGTAAATTCAGTATGTTCCAGATCTTACAATATGTAGTTGCTGTTTTCGTTATTGTCTGTTAAATGTGAATGGGAAGAAATCTCTCACTCTTAGCTCTGCCCAATTCATTCTGCCCAAAACTAGTTAAGCACTACTTGAAGGTAGGTTTACTGATGATGCATTAAACAATTCCACCAAATGATGTGTTTCTGAAACAACCAATCAGTTTAATCACAGCAGTACATGTGCACATCATTGAGGGCCGTGTCGTCTCCGACTCCCTGCGGCTGCTCAACCATCGTCTCGATGCCACAGATTCCCTTTCCTCCACACTTCTCACTCCAGTCGCCCCATTCGCCCCATGACATCCCAGATCCCTGCAGCATTTCTGCATTTCCACTGCAGTTAAACCTGGGAATACAATGACCATACAATGATCACAACCAGAGCTAGCCTATGAGTCCAACTGTCCAGCTCTAAGCGTTAAGTAACTCTAGACGCTTGACCGGGTCACTTCATATCCGTGTCAGATGACCCTGATGTGTTTATACAGCTTGTTATAGGATGCTGTGAGAACAACATCCATGCTCCAGAATCCTGTTGCTTTAGGAAAGCTGGTTGTCACAAGTTAAATAAGTACATCACCTGATATTGTTTGCGGCCGTGTCGTCCCAGGTCCCTTGGTAGGGTTCCACTCTCAGCTGAAAAGATGTCAGAAATCCACTTGAGCACCATTTGATATCTGACCATTTACCCCAGCTGAGGAAAGAACGTGATAAGAAAAGTTAGTGGTATAACCAGTTATTTGTTAGTTTAATAAATATGGAGTGTCCATTTACACTAAGTGCAAATAGCCCGCCTTGTTGGCAGAGGCTATTTATACTAACTCCACCCACCAACGTGTGATTGGCTAGTCAACAGTACAAAAGACGGTCATCTAACAATAGTTCCAGTGATGTACATGGTTAGCCGTGTGCTTTTTGACGCAATCGACCCGGGTTCGAATCCGCCTTTCGCTGAACTTTTTTCTCTCCCTTTTCAAATCAAATTTCAAATCTTTTCAATATGAGATTCACATGGGAATGACAATTATTTTCAATAAAAAGGATGGAAATAATCGGAAAGCTGAAAAAGTATCGGGTAGGGTTAGGGTAGGTGTGAGGAGGATTTTATTGTCCCAATAAAGTGGCATTCATTTAATAATTTGAATTAAAATTCTAATTTACATTCAATATGTTATTATTGCATATGGTTTTATAATGTACTACAATACTGAGGTGCAGATAATTGCCACTATTTTGCAATAAGTATTATAAATAAAGGAAATTGTGCTATATTACCATAGTGTAAATATATTCTATGGCTATTTGCACTTAGTGTAAATAGCATATAGCTAAAAATACTGCTATTTGCACTTAGTGTAAATAGTATCTATCGCTATTTACACTTATTGCAAATAGCCGCTGCCTAATAAAAAAATCCAGCTTAAAAGAGATAGCAAAAATCTTTGATGATGCCAGCTCTGTTCCAAATTCGAATATGCTGTCTGGCACATGGCTGCATCTAATTGAAATGATCCTCATTAGTGGCTGATTTGAAGCGCTCTACATAGGCAGCAACTCTGTCATAGGATGCTCTCTATATAGGCAGCTCACTAGGTTTTGGAACAGAGCCTCTGTATTACGTCCAGTTCAAGCTCTTCACCTTCCTACGTCGGACTGAATTGTGGCGTAGTCCTCGTACGGGCCCGATGAGCTTTTGGACGGGTTGATGCAGTGAAGACGAATCCCATTGAGCGCTGTGTTATCACCAACCAGCAGAGATTCCCACATACCTGCCACCTTTAGAAAAACAACAGCAAGTGATGTACTAATAACTTTATAGTCACTCTGAGCAGTTGTTATTATTATGATTAACTAAAACAAAAACTAAGAACTTGCATTAACTCAAATAAAATCAGTTAAACAAACAGTTACACTTTCAGGAAATATTTCTAATTTCTATTTAGTTTAAGTTGAAGTACTAAAATTACAAAATTAGAAATAACTAAAACTTAACATAAAATCAAAATGAAAACTGAAAATCTAAAAAATGAAAACGAAATACAGTAAAAACATAAATACCATAAAACTAGGGCAGCACCGAAACTTTGGTGAGAATGATTCTGCTTTTATTACTTTCAGAGTAAACGGTGACTGATAAAGGATAATGTATTGACATGTCGTGCAGCGTAACGTTATCTGACTCACGGAAAAATCAAAACTAATAGGTGCAACAGCACACACAAAGAAACAAACATACTGTGGTAGAAAAAAAAGATAAATATTCTATATAACATATGATATAGGTAAGCAACATCACGACCAAGCACCAGCACGATTGCAAATGTGACATTGATTTTATACAACAGTAGTTCAATTATTACACAGTCTGAGTAAATACATCTAAATGGACTTTTCGATGCAGCTTCAGTTTCCTCTGCAGTGAAAGATGGAGTTTGTTGATACTGATTTGATTTGAATGGTAACAACCATACAGAGTCTAATTATTCTAACTGAATTTATTGATAAAATGTAAGAATTTGACGCAAATGATGACACGTACATTTAGTAAGTTTAGGAAAATATTGCCCTTCATAAAGTTTGAAAGTGTCCTAGAAATCAATTTAAGGCAAATATCACAAATATGCTGATTAAAGTAAGACCTCATAGAGCACTGATGAGACTATTGCTTCAGAATGGATTACATTTACCAACTTGCTCCAGACAAGTAACTTTTTTTACTCGGACAAGTGAATGACTGATTTACTTGTCCAAAGGACAAGCACTTGTCAAGGCTTAATGTCGAGCCCTGTGGTGTTTTACTCATATAAATGATCAGCTACTGTAGTTGAGTTTTGGTATATTTTTTATGTGAGTATACTGTATGTATGTGGGCAAAGTTGGATATGTGTATAATAGTTGTCAATTGAAGTTAAGATACTGAGGATTATGAAATCTATATGTTTTTTTGTTTTAATTTATGATGCTTGGGTGTTTATAAAGCTACCATGGCTATTTTCATGGCAAGAAAAAGGGCCAAATGTAGCCAAATTTAAAAATAATAATAAAAAAAAATTACAAACATTTTTTTACCATTTATTTTTGATGAAAAGATCTAACATTTCTGGTCTGCAAATATCTGGCCTAATATTTTGTTGTCGTGACAAACCTAATTACTGTTAGATGCTGTGTATCAGTGCCATGATTAAAATTTCACATTTTGGGGTTATAATTTTGATCATATCACACACATGCCATAATACTTAACACGTATTATAATAATATCATATAGTGTGCTACTGTAGAATTCACTATTGGTTAACTTTAACATTACCTATAGTCTGCATGGCTTAGATGGCATTAGGTGAAAACTTCACAATAATCAATTATAACCAGACTAACCATTCATAATAAGATCAGGAACATGAATTAAGTAAATAGTCAGTTTTGATTTGAAGTGGAGTTGGTTACCAACCACTAAACCTCACACTACTGTATACTGGTAATAGTTACTCACCTTAAGACTAAAACCTGTGGCGTACATTCCAGTTGGACACATTTCTTTCTGACCCCACGAACCCCATCGCATCCCATTATGGACCTTCAGCACTGACCCAAAAGGTCTGCTGATGGTTCGCTCGAAGCGTCCTCCTGCGATCACATACTGCCCGAAAACAGCCAGCAGTGAAATCAGCGTCAGAGACAGAAACTTGTACATGGTTTGAGAGCCGTGTGTGTGTGTGTGTGTGTGTTGTCGGTTCGTCACAGAGCTCAATGTAGGACATTGACCCTCCACCAACAGCTGGATCCAAGTCCAACCAGCACAGCAAACAGAACCTCTTTCCAAAAGTAAATAGAGTCAGAATATAAACTGACCATTCGCTCAAGACATCAGATTTGATCAATATTACGATTCTCTGGTTCAAGACAGTAATCAGACAATTATGCAAAACTGTGGCACAGAAATACAGAAATACTCAGATATTAAAGTCAATGACCTGCATGTAAACACACAATTACACAAACACTAAACGGGTCAAATGCCACTCTATTTAGAAAGAAAAAGTTTAGCTCATTTAAATCTGCATTGCTTGGCATTTGTATTCAATGCATTTTTTAATTTTGATATCACAGTAGTTCACAGAAATACTTTAAATATATATTGTAAAGACTTTTCTTATGCTTTGGACTTCTACAGAAATGAAAGTTATTGTAAATGTACCTGTTTTATTCATTCTTTGATTAGTCAGTCAAGTCCAAATGTATTTAGAGAAATTAAGAACAAATGAGTGAGAAGCAAAGATAAATTTTAATGTTAACAACTTCAGTGAGGTTAGTGGGGAAGGGCATTATATAAGGGCGAAATAAAGTATAAGACCGTATTTCTGTCCTTCAAAGATGATGTTAATTCTTAGACATGGATGTCCTGCTCAACCAAGAATGCCTCAAATATTAAAATGATGTTTGTATAAATTTTTGCATCCCTTTCCATGAACATTTTTGTAAGACATTATTGTCAATGGACTGCATTGTGCCATTTCAGGCTAACTGAATACATTTTAATACATGGCTATGTGATGCGTGTATGATATGACGATTACTTTGAATCCAATGTAATTGTATTTTCATCTTGTTTTCCAGTACAAACATTCTTAAATCAAGATACATTTACTTGAAAAGCAAAAAGATCTGAATGAGCATTACGAAAAATATATCAAAATTAAGTGAGTTTTTGCTTAAAGAAAACAATTGCCAACTTGTTTAAGGATGTTAAATAATAATGTTGTTATATTGTAAAAAGTCTATCTTGTGTAAGAATGATTAACCAGAAAACAAGACAAAAGTACAAATTACTTAAATTTATATATGTATTATTTAAAAAGAATTGCGGTGAACCCTGTAGTTTTTTCATGCCTTTTAAAATCAACATGAAACTTCTGTCATGAAAAAAAATAAATATTGGACAGGACTTGATTTTATACTTAAAGGGATAGTTCACCCAAAAATGAAAATTCTGTCATTAATTACTCACCCTCATGTCGTTTCAAACCCGTAAGACCTTTGTTCATCTTCAGAGCTCTTTGACCCTCCCATAGACAGCAACACAACTGAAATGTTCCCAGGTCCAGAAACGTAGCTCAGGACATCGGTAAAATAGTCCATGTGACATCAGGGGTTCAACCGTAATTTTACGAAGCTGTGAGAATATTTTTTTGTGTGCAAAGAAAACAAAAATAAGACTTTATTCAATAAGTCTTCTCCTCATCCTGTCTGCTTCCGCTTCATGTCAAAAACGCATGCGCATGTGACACACAGCAAAATATATAAGTATGACTGATATAGGCTTATGTTTTATTTCTTTTTTCTTTTTATTTGAAATATTCCCAAACGTGTTAACTATATCATGAAATATCTCGATTCTCAAATATGTGGAAGTAAAGGCATTTTGCACCTTTATAGATTATGTTAGTTGATCTATAATGGGCGATGGACAAAGTAGCTCAATAGTCATGCCATAAAATATTTTTAATATGACTGAATTTAATAAAAACATTGTAATTTACTAATTATAACACTTTCATTGTACAGAAAGAAAGTAAAGAACATTTACATGATCAAAGAACATTTTAAGCACTCTCAAAAACTCTCATTATAATCACTGAAGCTGTTTACACTGTGAAATAAATATCCTACATCGAAACACATCTGTTGTTTCTGATGAGAGAATCACCAGAAAGCAGAATTCCTTCAGCGAGCGAGTGAATAAAACACCGGCATTTCAGCGACGACTCATCTGAACGCCTCTGATTGCATTCACAAGCTCAACAGAATTGTGTGTGATTGGTTATAATGCTGTAAAAGCACTGTACAAACGCGTCTGTCTCTGGCTCAGCGCCAGCCAAAGCGCAAACGCAGATTTGTATTTGGCAGCTGATGCTGTGCCTCACTGCACGTTCTAATTACGCTGGTGTGATTGTATGAAATATAAAAAATTAGTTGGCTATTTTTGTCTTTTAGAAACTGTATTCAAAATCCACTTGGCTCAAAAATCTGAGGGGGCACGTGCCTCACACGCCCTCAGTTTGAATGGGCATGATGCCTCTGGGGACAGTATCGATATTCGTATCATCATCGTATCGATGTATCGAACACAGCCCTACTGAGCACACGTCAATGTCCTGTAAACTGGAAAGTGTTTTACTTGGTTAAATTCCCATAAAATGTTGAGTTGCTGCTTTGATTTTGTAATTTTGGAGAGTACAGAGAGAAATACCAAGCATGTTTTGCAACACAGAATATTAGCTTGACAAAAAAAAAACAATTACCTCAAAACAACTTTACTTAGATTTGCATTTCATGTATCAACACTTGCGAGGAAAAGATCAGCTAAAATGATCATTCTGTCATCATTTACTCACCTTCATTCAAACCCGTATGATTTTCTTTCTTACGAGGTGCACGAGACAAATTTAACTAGAAATATTTTCAAACAACTTGACTTCTGAAGTTATAGTAATTATTACGATATTATCGTTCAAGATGATAATGCAAAACTAAATTATGCAAATCAATAAACACACTTTAGACAAACACTGACTGATCAGGTCAAATGCTGCGCATTGCCAGTAAAAGCATGTGCCCTTTGCTTGATAGTTTACATTTTTTTATTACCTTTCATGAGATTTTAAAGACAAATATACTGGAAAGCAGATTCCTTTAAATGAATACTTCATCCAAAAATGAACCTAATGCAGCATTGCATCACTTGCTGCAGTGAATGGGTGCCGTCAGAACGAGAGTCCAAACAGCCGATAAAAACATCACAGTAATCCACAGCACTCCAGTCCATCAGTTAACAGTTTGAGAAGACAAAAGCTGAAACAAATCCAGCATTAAGAAATGTTTAGTCCATAATCCATAGTAACATTTCCTGTTATTTGATGTCTCTCACATCAAAATCCAGCCACATGTTTGTTTAGAGCTGGTTTGGACTGTTTAAATGGTGCTTGATCTGTGCAGATTTCTCTCCTGACTCAGACCAGACCACTTTTTCACTGAAGGAAGCATTATTATGGATTATGGACTCATTTTAATTAATGTCTTAATGATGGATTTGATTCAGCTTTTGTCTTTGCTTGATGGACTGAAGTGGTGGGGTGTAGATTATTTGTGGATTGATGTTTTTATCAGCTGATTGGACAATGTTAATAAAAAAAATCCTTTCAATAGCATTTCTTGGACCTTTTGGGAAATTCTTGTTTAATGCATTTATTTTGATTTAATGTGTTCACAGAAATCATTTATTTATTGTAAAGACTCTTCTTAAGCTATGCTTTCTCACTTGTGCACATTTCTTAAAATTAAGTCGGTTTTAATGTCACTTTTGATGACGATTGAATGGTCTTTGAATATCGGTCTTTAAATGCAAAATAGTTAAAGGGGTCATATGATGCTGCTAAAAAGAACATTATTTTGTGTATTTGGTGTAATGAAATGTGTTTATGCGGTTTAAAGTTAAAAAAACACATCATTTTCCACATACTGTACATTATTGTTTCTCCTCTATGCCCCGCCTTTTTGAAACGCGTCGATTTTTACAAAAC
>NW_015654630.1:90382-122521 GCF_001515625.1 Sinocyclocheilus rhinocerous
AAATCGCATCATATGACCCCTTTAAAGTGTACCTGAAGTATACTTACAATAGTTCCACTTTAGCACAAATATATTTCAGTATATCTTTAGTTGGATTACAGCACTACTTTTTTTTTTTTTTACAATTAAAGTGCATGAAGTAGAAAATTAGTTGTTACAATTGAGCAGACTTCAAGTACACCAGTTTAGAATACTAAATACAATTGCAGGGCATTTTATTAAGTACATAAAACGTATTAGTATGCTTGCATGAAATAAAATGTATTTCAAATACATTCAAGTATATTTATTTTTTAATAGGGTGGAAATGTGCCTGTTCTTCACAAAGCATTTCTTCATTTTGTGATTAGTCAGGCATAAGAAATAAAAATAAAAGGGCAAAGATATTCAATTGTTAAATGACTTCAATCAGGTCAACGAAGCACATTAATCAGACAAACGCTAAGGTCACTTCAAGTTAAATGAATAATTTTAATAGATGTTAGGATATAATTATGCCCTCAGAAAAAAAAAAGCGGGTTTACAGCTTTACAGTTAATGTAGAGTATGGAGTTCATGGATTTGGAATGCATGAACGGATAAGACACAATAAGTGAGATGATGTACTGTCAGTCTCTGCTTTGTGTTGAGGTCCTGATCACATCTCAGGCTTTATTTTTTGACTAGCTGTTGTATGACATGGTTAATGTGAGCTCATAACAGTATGCTGATCAATTATGATCCCGTCTGATCTTCTTGCTGTTCTTGTTGTAGTCCTCGAACACCTGAAAGAAAAGCCAAAGTCCGATAAGCCAGCACTAACATCACTGAGATCTTCCAAACAGCGGTAATCCGAGTGTTTGATTGTGTTCACATCACCTTAATTGCAGCAGAACATGAGCACGTCATTGAGAGCGGTGTCATCTCCTCGTCCTTGTGGCTCTTCTATCTGTGTCTTGATACCACAAATCCCTTCTCCTTCACATGTTTGACTCCAGTCGCCCCAATCGCCCCAGTGTGTGCCGTCACCCTGCAGTAAAGACCCTCGACTGCATTTGAACCTGGAAGTGTGGGTGTAACATGATAAAATGTGTCGTTTCAATCAATAACAAAAACTCTTGGAACTTGTAATTTGACTTTAGGTGCCACAGAACAAAAGGAGTTTTATACAATTTAACACTAACATTTGTCATACACGTTGGTCTCATCTTTTCATGCGTTTATCAGCATTTTAATCCATCTTGTACTGTAGATTTCCTGGGAACTGGTTCACTTAAAGTGGGAGCTAGGCATGTGACGCCATCAGATTTTCATGTTGCAATAATTGCTAAAGCTTTTATCACGGTATACAGTATTATCACAGTACCATCAATGCCACAACCGGAGCTGCTTTTAGCAGGTGCACTGTCAGCACTGGCGTTTATCCACCAAAACTGATGCGCATCATCTCAGTTTATTACATCAAATGTGATCGTAAAACAAGCAGGGAAAAGGCATTACATGCACATTTTTAAAGTCATAACGTACATTTATATAGTCGTCAGTGGCGACCTCAGAAAAAATACTCAAATTAATATTTTTAGTCACAAACGCAACCTTTTTAGTCGCAGTCTGGAGCCCTGCAATCAATTCCAGTAAGATTTGGTGATGATAGTTAAGAATGAGTGACTTACAAGCAATTTGTAAAAGACCGGTCATTTAGAGCACCAAATTCGTTTCAAGGACTTTTAGCACAGCACAAACTCACATGATGTTGTTTGCGGCCGTGTCGTCACCATCTCCTTGAGAAGATTCAACTCTCAGCTGAAAAGCGGTCAAGAATCCAGAAGGACACCATTTGATATCTGTCCACCGACCCCAGCTGAAGAAAAGTTTTAATTGATAAAAACCAATCAATATTTTAAAGAAAATTCATCTAGCTTATGAAAAAAACAAAAAACAAAAAAAACACTGCCTCCGACTCTTAATGTAACAATTCTTAATAACTGCAAACCTGCTACATTATTGCTCTTTAGACTGAACCCATTACCTGCCTACATCTGACTGAACTGAGGCGTAGTCGTGATACGAGTTTGAGGAGCCTTTGGACTCAACGCAGTGAAGACTAATCCCATTGAGTGCAGTGTCATCCCCTTGAATAGGATCTTCCATGTTACAACAAAACACCCCAAAACATATTAGAAAGAGAAAAGGAGTACTCTTTACTCCAAACCTCCAGTGTTCCTGGAGGTACACAAACATCACATATTTTGGAGGTCTACTAAAGATACGATCAATTGAATCGAACACGTTCACTGTTGGTGTATCTTCAGGAACGGAGCTGGGAATCCCTGGACTAACCCAATCCATAAAAACCATTCAACTTCATGTTTCTTTAGTATTAAGCAAAACAGTCAAACTTGAGCAGGTGCAGTTTCCTTAGAAAAATCTGGAATTGAATTACTAATTGAATGACACTCAGTCACCAACTTCACTTTCAAGCATTAAACAACCCCCATACGTCTGGAATTAATTAAATTTTTAGCTTACCTTTAGACTGAACCCTGCAGCATATGTTCCAGTTGGACACATTTCCCTCCGACCCCACGACCCCCATCTCCCTCCATTCGGCACAGCCAGCTCTGATCTGTAACGTCTGTCGATGCGTCGCTCAGAACGTGTTCCTGTGGACTCAACACTCACCTGCAGTCCAATAATGACTAGCAGTGAAAACATCATGGAAATGAACTGATGCATTGCTGCAGCACTGGCCTGATGGATTAAAATACTGATAAAGTAGATTTGGTTTGTAAATCAAAACTACTCAAAGGAACAGTTTCTTCAAATCCAGAACAAGAAACCCTTCTGAACTGTCTGTGGTCTGTCAACAGGATCTGATTCTTTCACAGCTGCTTCAGAATGCATTTATACGGTTTATCAATATTGTGATATCTGGTTCTAGCCAATCAGCAGCCAGTTTCATTAACAAGGTTCGGGAGGAGCACAATCAGATAATCAATCAATTTGGCACAGGTGGAGCTCAATAGTTAATCACCTTAACTAGCACAATACGTGTATATACAGCCAACTTACCTCTGTCCCACGACAGTTTTCCAGCATCCCTCCTCCACCCCAACTCCTCCTCACTCTTATTCTATTTCTCATCCCATTTTAGGGATAGCTCGGAGCCCTCCCTCTGGACAGTATACGACAAATATGCTTACTTATTGCTCAATCCAATTATATGTTAGTGCGAATTCGTGAATTACAATTCACAGAGTGCAGCCTGCGATGGGGTTGCAACCGTTCCGTATAATATAGAATTGTCCCGAATTTAAGGCATCAAAGAAGCGTCCTGTACGAAAGCTATATGGAACACAGTTTGTCCCGTATATTCGCAGGCATATGCCGTATGACCACCAGACCATATGAATAACAAATTGATAATTAATAATTCTCTTTGCAAATATTATTGTTTTATTTGTGAATGCAGATGTTTTAGGAAGGCTTTAAGAGCAAGCGAAATTCTCTGCCGGCAGCTGCCGCTTCATAGGCTATATGGTTGCACTCAAATTTGAGTTAAAAAATTAAAGTGCCATTGTTTAAAAAAACCTGACGTTTCATAGACCTTCAGTTGTTATGCATTCGAGTTTCATGCCATTTGTATGTCACTTCACAGAATCTTCACCTCCTAAATGACTTGTGCTGTCACAATTCTATAATGGTAGGCTACAATTTACTCAGGCCAATGACTTTTTTTGTATGACATTAAATTATTTTTAAAATGATTGTACATAAATAGGTTAAGCAAAACAAATGATTATTTCGGAGAACTTTTTAATATGTTTAAATGAAACCGAAAAGAAGCAGTGGTGTTTGATATCATATATCGTCTTATTGTAAACACTAGTGCTGTGTTCGATACATCGATACGACAATATATCGTCACAGAGATTTGACAATACGAATATCGATACAGCTGTCCCTGTGCAGCAGTGGACTGCGCTTAATTTGAATACAAGAACCGTGGACTGTGCTTAATTTGAATACAAGGACACCATTTAAAACGGAGTAGAAAAGTGCAAGGTTTCTAAAAAATAGAGCATGAACAGAGCATAATACACAGTATAGGCTACAACAAGGTTTAATCTGGCTGCAGAAGTTAGAAAATCAGTTAGTTAGTTAGAAGATCAGTTCACTTCCAACGACTCAGCTTCAGTGTGGAAAGGCCTGATAGCCATCACCTACTACAAGACACCATCCCCCAGCACTGAGGCGAATCTACAACTTGCTGAAGACCTGAATGAGTTTTATTGTAGATTTGAAACCCCCCCACACCCGTTCTGACCATCTCTCTACACAACCGTTAACACCTCCTGCAACCCCCCTCTCCTCCCCTCCAGCACTTCAGATCAGTGAAGATGAGGAGACCAGGTTTTCAGAAAGAACAAAAGAAGAAAGGCACCAGGCCCAGACGGGGTGACACCAGCCTGTCTGAAAACCTGTGCTGACCAGCTGGCCACCATTTTTTCACAGATCTTCAATAGATCTCTGGAGCTGTGTGAAGTTCCTGCCAGCTTAAAATGTTCCACCATCATCCCCGTTCCAAAGAAACCCAAGATAACAGGACTTAACGACTACAGACCTGTGGCACTAACGACTGTTGTCATGAAGTCATTTGAAAAACTGGTTCTGGCTTATCTGAAGGACAACACTGGACCCTTACTGGACCCCCTGCAGTTTGCCTACCGAGCAAACAGGTCCGTGGATGATGCAGTCAACATGGGACTGCACTTCATCCTGCAGCATCTGGACAAACCAGGGACTTATGTGAGGATCCTGTTTGTGGACTTTAGTTCGGCCTTCAACACCATCATTCCAACACTCCTCCAGACCAAACACCAACGACTGCACCTCTAAAGACCCCTCTGTCAAGCTCCTGAAGTTTGCAGATGACACTACAGTCATCGGTCTCATCAAGGATGGAGACGAGTCTGCTTACAGACAGGAGGTTAAAGAGCTGGCTGTCTGGTGCAGTCTTAACAACCTGGAGCTGAACATGCTCAAAACAGTGGAGATGATCGTGGACTTCAGGACAAACCCCCCTGCACTCTCCCCACTCACCATCATGAACAGCACTGTGACTGCAGTGGAGACATTCAAGTTCCTGGGATCCATCATCTCTCAGGACCTGAAGTGTGTCACTCACATCGACTCCATTGTAAAAAAGGCCCAACAAAGGTTGTACTTCCTTCGCCAGCTGAGGAAGTTTAACCTGCCACAGGAGCTGCTGAAACAGTTCTACTCAGCTGTCATTGAGTCTCTTCTGTGCACATCAATAACTGTCTGGTTTGGTTCAGCTACAAAATCAGACATCAGAAGACTACAGAGAACAGTTCGGACTGCTGAAAGGATTATTGGTGCCCCCCTGCCTACCCTCCAAGAACTGTATACATCCAGAGTGAGGAAAAGGACTCAGAAAATCACTCTGGATCCCTCACATTCAAGTTATCCCCTTTTTGAACTTTTGCCATCTGGCCGGTGCTACAGAGCCCCAAATACCAGGACAGCCAGGCACAAGAACAGTTTCTTCCCCCAGGCAATCTACCTTATGAACAGTTAAATGTTCCCCACAGTATGCAATCAAAATGAGCAATAACCTTATATTTATTTGTTACCACCTCAGTACATCCCTGCATCTCATTCCATTCTACTCCATTCTATCATCTATAGCACAACTTCATACAATTTATTTATTTTTCAATTTATTTTTTCAATTTTTGTCTATTTATATTTACATTTGTGTATTTTTTTTTCTCATCTTATTTTTGTCTGTGTGTTGTTGTTGTCTGTGTACTGGAAGCTTATGTCACCAAAACAAATTCCTTGTATGCGCAAGCATACTTGGCAATAAAGCTCTTTCTGATTCTGATATGTCAAATGTGTACATGGTCAGATTTATGAGCTGATTTATGGCTATATGACCCCTCTGTCACCCTGACTGCCATGTCACCGGGGTCCTGTCACCCCTGACTGACATGACAGTAGGGTGTGTGCACAACTTCATACAATTTATTTATTTTTCAATTTATTTTTTCAATTTTTGTCTATTTATATTTACATTTGTGTATTTTTTTTTCTCATCTTATTTTTGTCTGTGTGTTGTTGTTGTCTGTGTACTGGAAACTTATGTCACCAAAACAAATTCCTTGTATGCGCAAGCATACTTTGCAATAAAGCTCTTTCTGATTCTGATATGTCAAATGTGTACATGGTCAGATTTTTGAGCTGATTTATGGCTATATGACCCCTCTGTCACCCTGACTGCCATGTCACCGGGGTCCTGTCACCCCTGACTGACATGACAGTAGGGTGTGTAAATCAAAAAGATCAAACAGATGTAAGATCTGACTTTTGATGTATTTATGACTGGATTTATGATGTTCTCACCTGTGCCATGGGTTTTTTATGGCGAAGTTCCTTCCTGACCAGTTTTTCACTTCCAGTCTGGAGATGTTTGGGTTCTTCCTGATTGTGGAAAAATGGCTGAGCAAAGCGTGTGTATTGTCACCTCAACCTCAAGGATCAATGTTTGTTTGATCTATACGGTATATGTTAATGCTAGACACCAATTTGTCCCTATCAGCCCGTCTACATCTACCCCCTAAGCAAGGAGGTTGTCTGGGCGTCTGGCTTCCATGTTTGTGTTTTAGGTCAACACCTTTGGTGGATTGGTATCTAGACACCAGAGCCCAAAACTTCTATCTGTTTCCTACCGTGATGTAGTCGGTGTCCGATATAACGTTTTAATATGTTTGTTAATGGGAATGTGCTTTGTTTGGGGTGTTGGAAGACATCCAAACACGTGTTCATGTCAAACCCCTAAACAGTTCTGCTTGATCTATAGGCTAAATGTTGATAGCTAAGAAATCACTGTTTCTGATTGTATGCGCCAATGCTGGAATGCTTTGGCAAGACAAATGTACAAAATATTTTCCATGCCAATAAAGCACCTAAAAACTGAAACATAGAATTAAAGAATTCACCAAGATCATTACCCATCACACTTTCTATATGCTTATGAAAAGGTGTTAGAGGAGCGATGGTCCCCCGAGGGTTGGTTCCCTGGAGGGTTTGCCATCACTTTTACCCTCAGACCGCCCGTGCTACTGCCTGAAGTAGCCCCCACCTGACTGCCACCATGACGAGAACTAGATTGAGGCAGAGGCAATGGAGCTCCGCCCCTTTGAGGTATGCCTAAATGCCCAGGCACGTGAGGCAGCAATCATGGCCATCACCCAGCACCAGGTAACGACCCCAATCCAGAAACGCACGGGTGATACGTTGTCTATAGCAAGACCCACATCATCTTTACAAAGACGTAACGTTGAGTTTGCCAGACGCAATGTCGTCTTTAAAAAGACGCACCCATGAATGCTCTTTTAGGGGAAAAAAAACTCTTAGCGTGCTGAAGCACACAGGGGAGATGGCCACCTGCAACACAAACAGAGGGTAGTGCAGCCTGATGTGTGCAACCCACTCGACACGGCAAAACGATGTTATCGCTCGGCTCCGAAGTGAAAAGCTGGTATGCGTTGCACCTGCTGCCTTTTTATGCTCACGCTGTGATCAGCGGCAGCTGGATGCAATCATTGCATGCCAATGACCATTGGCTCGGTTAGTTTACGCTCGAAGTAGATTGGTCTCTCTAAGCGAGATCCCAATTGTTCACTCCCAATGGCGTCGAGAGTGACTGACTGAAAGGGAACTGTTGTGTGTCTCCGAGCAACACAGCGGTGTTTCGTTACTGAATGAATCGATGTTTTTGAATGAATCGAGTGAGTCAATGATTCAGTAACCCATTCATAAAGACAGTGTCACTTGCCTCGTTTGTGAATGAGTCAGTCATTTGAACAAATTGGTTGAATGAATGAATGACGAAATGACTCACTCATTAAAACAGTTATTTTGCCGCCACCTACTGGTGGTTTGTTTTCATATTTAAAAGTATTGCATTTTTCCCTCCATTTTCTTATTTGTATGTTCAAAAAAATATTTAAAATTAGTTATGCATTTGAAATTTTGCAGTGTAAATGCATTAATGGCACCTCTGCTTCATCAAACAGTCTGTGTAAATACATCTAATGCCACTTCGGATACAGCTTCTGTGTTTCCTGCAGTGGAAAGATGGAGTTTGTTGATACTGATTTCATTTGAATGGTAACAACTCTACAGTTTCATATTATTCTAACTGAATTAATTGAAACAATGTAAGAATTTGATGTGAAAGATGACAAATTCAATAAGGTTAGGGAAAAAAATTTATAAACATAGTGGGAAATGACATCTGTCTTGTTACAGATCTCTATATTTACTTTATTGGCAAATGTACAGCACTTTGGTATACTAGCTGTTTTTAAATGTGCTATAGAAATAAACTGACCTTGACCTTGACCTACAGCAACTCATTTCTACTTCTTTCCAGTCACTGAGCACTTTCTTTTGAGAGTTGTTCAAGTGTTAATTAGTCCACATTGGGGGAATTTTGCTTTGAAAAAAGTAGATTTTTGTTTGTATATGCTGTCAATTATAGTTCTTAAAAAGAAAATCAGAATCTGCAAAAATCGATATCAGCAGGACACACTTACAAAAAAAATCAGAAACTGTAATCGGCCAAGAAAATTGCAATCAGTGCATCTCTAATTTGAACAAGTAAATCAGATTGCGGCTCAAATAAATACAATTGAGAAATTCCAAGTTACAGTAAATGTTACATTAGTTAGTGCAACTTAAATAAGTTGTTTGGACTACACACCTAGTATATTTAACTTAAAATGAATTAGTTGTTGAAACTAAAAAGTTTTTTACTTGACATTGTTTTTTAAGCCAATCGATTTGCATGCATTTTAAAGTAAGATTACCTAATTAGATTTTACAGTGTGTATGAACATACTTTTATGATACTTAAATTCTCCAGAAGAAAGACAGTCATAAGGGTTTGGACCACATGAGGGAGATTAAATGATGACAGAATGATAATTTTTAGCTGATCACTTCCTTTAACACTTGCTTCCTTGCAATCATTCTTATTCACTTGAGGAAATAGTAAACCTGTAAACAAATATTTGCCATTTAATTTAAGGTCTTATATTCTCTGTTGCAGTGCATGCTTAATATTTCACTCATCAAAAATACAAAATCAAACAGGCAACTCAACATTGTATAGGCATTTTACCAAGAAAAACAGTTTTCAGGGACATTAACTGTTAAGCATACAGATATTTTGCTGGATCAGTGTTTGTATTTTTGTGTTTTCAGTCACATGCAGGTCATTGATGTGCACTCGGCGCTACTGGCTGCTGATTGGCTAGAACCAGGAAACCACAATATTGATAAACCATATAAATGTATTCTGAAAAACGTCTCAGGTTACTTATGTAACCATGGTTCCCTGAGTAGGGAACGAGACACTGCGTCCTCTAGGTGTCGCTATGGGGGAACGCCTCGTCGTGACCCGTGTCTGAAGCATACATTGAAAAAACACCAACTCGTTGGCCGGCGACAGCCATGACGTCACTACCGGTGCGACTATAGTATAAATAGGCGACGGGAGCTACACATCATTCACTTCTTCGTCTGAAGCTTGCGTCCGCAGCATGGCAAGAAACCTCATCGGAAAACGCTCGCAGTGCACGCAGATTGCCCCCTCGAGGACATCGCGTGCGTGCTCTTCGCCCAAACAAACAACGCATAGATCGTGTGTGTGTCATTGGGTGTCAAATAGCGATGACATGGATGCACACACCTTCTAAACTCTCTGCTAGTGCTTGCCATAATGAATAGAGATAGCTCTTACTTTTTCCTTGGAAATGCACGCTTCAAACAGAACAGTCAATGAAGACGAAGAAGAGAATGATGTGTGCTCCCGGCGCCTATTTATACTATAGTCGCACCGGTAGTGACGTCATGGCTGTCGCCGGCCAACGAGTTGGTGTTTTTTCAATGTATGCTTCAGACACGGGTCACGACGAGGCGTTCCCCCATAGCGACCCCTAGAGGACGCAGTTCGAAGTTCCCATGAAAGGGAATCAGGCATATTCTGCGGACAGACTGCAGTTGGCTCAGGTTTTCTGTTCTGGATTTGAAGAAACTATTGTTCCTTTGAGCAGTTTTACTGACCCTGGATCCGTTTTTGGTGTAGAAATCAAACAGAATTAATTGAATCAGTATTTTTTATCGATCAGGCTTTTGCTGCAGCAATGCATCTCTTAATTTCTTTACTGTTAATCATTCTTGGGCTGCATGTGAGCATTCAGACATTCATAATGGATTCTGATCCAGACATCAACAGAAAAAACAGATGGTGGCTGAATGTGTACTATGGAACGAACTGGGGATCATGGGGGTTTAAGGACATCTGTCCAAATGGAACGTACGCTGCAGGGTTCAGTCTAAAGGTAAGTCCGGCATTGAATCCATTACAGTAATATGGGGGGGCTTAGTGGTTAAACGTGAGCTGGTGACTGATCATTACTTGTTAGGCATTTAATTCCAGGTATCTCCAGGGAACTGCACATGCTTAATACTACAGGACAGGAAGATGAATGTTACTATGGGATGGTTACAGTTAACTTTTCAATGATTGATTGTAGCTCTTTCAAATTTAGGAGTGTTGTGTTGTTTTTTCAAGGTGGAAGAACTTTCCTATGGCTTTTGGGATGATAACAATGCACTCAATGGAATTCGCCTTCACTGCATTGATCCGTCCAAAGGCTTTTCAAGCTCATATGAAAACTACGCCTCAGTTCAGTCAGAAGTAGGAAGGTAATGGGCTCAGTCTACAGAGTAGTAACAGGGTGAAGTCAGCTAAAAATTAGCGACGTTTTGGTAAATGACTTATTATACCATCAAATAAACTATGCATGAGATCTAATGATATTGTTATAAATTAGCATGGGTCTCTTAAATATGTTTATATTTTTTAAATGTCAAAAAGTATAATTGTTTTAAAATGATGAGAGTTAGAGTATCAGCAGGTACCTTCTTGAGCAACGGCACAACATTCAGGTAAATGGGCCAATATAAAAAGAGAACAACACAGGTAATTTCGGCTGAAATCATTTTATTTTTAACAGTAAATTGACACTATTGTCTTTAGTGTGCCATAGCAACAGCACCATATGCATTTCATTAAATTGACTGAAAGTTGACTGAATATTTCATTAAACAATGCAATTAAAAATGAACTGATCATGTTGTATAGATGTGTGTTTCTGTGCATTGGTGTCTTTTGTGTGCATGTACACTACCAGTCAAAAGTTTTTGAACAGCAAGATTTTTAATGGTTTTTTAAATAAGTCTCTTCTGCTCACCAAGCCTGCATTTATTTGATTCAAAGTGCAGCAAAAACAGTAACATTTTGAAATATTTTTACTATTTAATATCGACTCCAAGCTTTTGAATGGTATATTGTATAATGTTACAAAAGCTTTTTATTTCAGATAAATGCTGATCTTTGGATCTTTCTATTCATCAGAGAATCCTGAAAAAAGTTTCTTGAACAGCAACTCAGAATATTAGAATGATTTCTGAAGAATCATGTGACTGGAGTAATGATGCTGAAAATTTACCTATGTATGATCACAGGAATAAATTACATTTTAAAATCTATTCAAATAGAAAGCAATTTTAAATAGTAAAAACTGGGGATCATGGGGGTTTAAGGACATCTGTCCAAATGGAACGTACGCTGCAGGGTTCAGTCTAAAGGTAAGTCCGGCATTGAATCCATTACAGTAATATGGGGGGGCTTAGTGGTTAAACGTGAGCTGGTGACTGATCATTACTTGTTAGGCATTTAATTCCAGGTATCTCCAGGGAACTGCACATGCTTAATACTACAGGACAGGAAGATGAATGTTACTATGGGATGGTTACAGTTAACTTTTCAATGATTGATTGTAGCTCTTTCAAATTTAGGAGTGTTGTGTTGTTTTTTCAAGGTGGAAGAACTTTCCTATGGCTTTTGGGATGATAACAATGCACTCAATGGAATTCGCCTTCACTGCATTGATCCGTCCAAAGGCTTTTCAAGCTCATATGAAAACTACGCCTCAGTTCAGTCAGAAGTAGGAAGGTAATGGGCTCAGTCTACAGAGTAGTAACAGGGTGAAGTCAGCTAAAAATTAGCGACGTTTTGGTAAATGACTTATTATACCATCAAATAAACTATGCATGAGATCTAATGATATTGTTATAAATTAGCATGGGTCTCTTAAATATGTTTATATTTTTTAAATGTCAAAAAGTATAATTGTTTTAAAATGATGAGAGTTAGAGTATCAGCAGGTACCTTCTTGAGCAACGGCACAACATTCAGGTAAATGGGCCAATATAAAAAGAGAACAACACAGGTAATTTCGGCTGAAATCATTTTATTTTTAACAGTAAATTGACACTATTGTCTTTAGTGTGCCATAGCAACAGCACCATATGCATTTCATTAAATTGACTGAAAGTTGACTGAATATTTCATTAAACAATGCAATTAAAAATGAACTGATCATGTTGTATAGATGTGTGTTTCTGTGCATTGGTGTCTTTTGTGTGCATGTACACTACCAGTCAAAAGTTTTTGAACAGCAAGATTTTTAATGGTTTTTTAAATAAGTCTCTTCTGCTCACCAAGCCTGCATTTATTTGATTCAAAGTGCAGCAAAAACAGTAACATTTTGAAATATTTTTACTATTTAATATCGACTCCAAGCTTTTGAATGGTATATTGTATAATGTTACAAAAGCTTTTTATTTCAGATAAATGCTGATCTTTGGATCTTTCTATTCATCAGAGAATCCTGAAAAAAGTTTCTTGAACAGCAACTCAGAATATTAGAATGATTTCTGAAGAATCATGTGACTAGAGTAATGATGCTGAAAATGCAGCTTTGATCACAGGAATAAATTACATTTGAAAATATATTCAAATAGAAAACAGTTATTTTAAATAGTAAAAATATTTCAACATTTAAACAATTTAAAATCTCACTGTTCAAAACCTTTTGACTGGTAGTTTGTGTGTGTGTGTGTTTTTTTTTTTAAGACTAGATTTTGTATGCATACATATCTATGCAGCCCATTTTAGCTGAAATTGTGGCCCATTTTAGCTTAACCAGCCATTTCTACCTAAAATGAAGTTTTTCATAAAAACCGAAGTTTTTTTTTTAATTAAACTTTTTTTATTTGAAAAAGCATGTCAAAACATTGTTCATAAACGTTTGCTTTGTTGGTAAGCATATGTATAATTGCTTTAGTACCCTTATTGGTGATGAATGAAATTTACTATGTCAGGCTCACTTACCTTACAATTTCTCTGACAAGCTTAATGTAACACTCTGCCCTGCCTGCCTTAAGAAACTCAGACCAATCAAAATTATTGTTACATGTCAACAAGTGTTGAAGCAACAATGCAAGATCAGTTATTGTGACTGATTATAAACATTTGAAGAGATATGACGCTACAACCTTATTTGGCCCATTTTACCTGATAGCCCATTTTAGCGGACTTCACCCTACTAGTTATAGCAGGTTATAGGGGTTATTATGAATTCCTACATTAAGGGTTAGGAACAGCTTCTTCATAAGCTACAGTAGACAAATCAATTTTCTTTAATTTTCAGTAGTAAACTCGTGTTTTTTCTTCAGCTGGGGTCAGTGGACAGAAATCAAGTGGTGCCCTTCTGGATTCTTGACAGCATTTCAGCAGAGAGTCGAATCTTCTCAAGGAATAGAAGACGACACAGCGGCAAACAACATCAGGTGTATATAAGAAGGTGCTCGGCATAGGATCACTGATTCTTTCTCCTTCAGCGACGACATCTACTGCTCTTCGCTGATTCTACGAGATTTGAAGCCTTCGCCTGCAAGCTGATCCAGCCGCCGTTCTGCAGCAGCAAGATCAGCTCGCCGCCTCTGCTCTCTGCTCACCGCTTGCAGCTCGCCGCCCACAGCTCGCCGCTCTCAAGCAGCACTGATTAGCGCTGATGACGGGCACAGTGAATGCATGCGTACCTCACTCTCTCCACAAAGAGAGGTTTCCCCCGTCTCGTTCTCCCATCCACACCAGTGCCCCTATGCCATCGCTAGTGACCTGGTCTCGTTTGGGGGATCGGATGATGAGCCGCTTGATGACAGTATGTCCCTAGCGGCCTCGGATGCTGAGGATTGGTCGGGCTCCATTGCTGACCCCGCCCCCTTGCCATCTGCGGAGCCGATCGACGCCAGGGTTGGTACGGACACCGAGCTCATCCGTGTCCTATCAAAAGCCGTCGAGGAGCTCGGATTGGAGTGGTCTTCGCCTGAAGAACCCACTCGCAGCCGCCTAGACGTGTGGTTTCTGCCGGGACGCCGCCAGACCCCTCCTCAGCGAGCTGCACCCTTCTTCCCAGAGGTTCACGACGAGCTGACGAAGTTGTGGCGTGCCCCTTACTCAGCTCGTTTACGCTCCTCTGTCTCTCCCGCCCTCACTACGGTCAACGGCGCTGCACATAAGGGCTACGATAAGCTGCCTCCTCTGGACGAAGCGGTGGCTGCACACTTCTGCCCCCCCCGCTGCCATCGGATGGAAGGCAAAGGCCGCTCAACCCTCGAAGCCCTGCCGAACGACTTCAGCCCTTGCTGGTTGTGCTTACACCTCGGCGGGCCAGGCTGCGTCTGCGTTACACTCTATGGTGGTGCTCCAAGTGTACCAGGCGAAGCTCCTTCGCGCCATGGATGAGTCTGGGCCAGAACACTCTGCAGCGTTCACAGCGCTGCGCAGCGCCACCGATTTGGCCCTGCGCGCCACAAAGACGACTGCACAGGCCATTGGGAGGTCGATGGCCAGCCTGGTGGTGCTGGAACGCCACTTGTGGCTGAATTTGACAGAGATCAAAGAAGCGGATAAAACCATCTTCCTTGACTCCCCGGTCACCCCCACTGGCCTTTTAGGACCTGCTGTGGAAGGGTTCGCCGAGCGTTTCATGGCTGCACAGAAGTCGTCCAAAGCCATGCGACACTTCCTGCCGAAACGTTCCAGTTCTGCAGCTGCTGCCAGTCGCCCCAAGTGCAAAACGCTACCCTTTTCCGAAGCGCCAGGGACCCCGGCCCAAGGTTGTGCTGGACCCTGCTCCTCAGAAGCCATCCTGATCCCTCAGGAAGGAAGAGGAAGGGGCAAAGTCTCGCTGTGGCCGGACCACCCCCCAAACTGCCAGCACAACCCAGGACAACCCAGCCGGGGGTCCAGCACAACCCCCGGTCCAAGGTTGTGCTGGACCCTGCTCCTCAGAAGCCATCCTGATCCCTCAGGAAGGAAGAGGAAGGGGCAAAGTCTCGCTGTGGCCGGACCACCCCCCAAACCCCCCAAGCGGACAAAATAAAACACAAACATACTTAAAAAGAGAGCAAATTTCCTCTTCCAAACACGGTGAGCCTTCACAGCGACCTGCCGCCTAAACCAATTCAACCCCTTGCCACAAGGGCCAAGGCCTGGCAGGCCATCCCCGACATGTCAAAGTGGGTTATGGGGATTATAAAACGAGGTTATCTACTCCAATTAGCTCAAGAACCCCCGCGCTTCTGCGGTGTGATCCCCACCTTAGTAGGGAACACGAACGCTCACGTTCTTCGTTCCGAGGTGGCTGTGCTGCTGGCGAAACGGGCCATAGAAATCGTCCTGCCAGCTCAGAGTGAATCAGGCTTTTACAGCCGCTACTTTCTCGTCCCCAAAAAGGATGGCGGCCTCAGGCCCATCCTCGATCTCAGGATTTTGAACCGAGAATGACCATTTTGAAACAGATACTCTCGCTAATTTGCCCAGGGGACTAGTTCTTCTCTCTGGATCTGAAAGACGCTTACTTTCCCATTCAGATAGCCCCCCGTCACAGGCGCTTCTTGAGATTCGCCTTCGAGGGAGTGGCATATCAATATACGGTCCTGCCATTCGGGCTGTCTCTGAGGCTCTGGGGTCCTTCTTCGACTCAACCCAAATGAGAGCTGTATCCTCGCCGGAACATGTCCTGGCTATACAGCGGCTGGCGACCGCCTTCACGATTGGCGTCCCTTCCTCTCAGAGTGTTTCAGAGGAATGCTGGGCCTTATGACCTCTGCATCGCCAGTACTGCAGTTAGGCCTCCTTCGCATGCGGCCTCTTCAACACTGGCTGAAACCCCTGGTTCCATCCCGAGCTTGACGTCACGGACACCTTCATATCAAGGTGGAGCAAGCCTGCATCGCAGCCCTTGCCCCTTGGAAGGACCCTTTGTGGTTCAACCAGGGCGTACCCCTGGGGATGATGCACAAAAGGAAGGTCATCTTCACAGATGCGTAAAACACGGGCTGGGGATCCCTGTGCGACGGCAGACCAGCCTTTGGCGTGTGGTCGAGCGAAGAGACAAAGCTGCACATCAACTGCCTGGAAATGAGCAGCGCACATACCCGGCAAACTGATCCAGGGAGCAGACATGCTGTCTCGGAGCAACGTCCCCTCTGGTGAGTGGATGCTTCACCCCCAGACGGTTTGGAAAATATGGGTGATCTTCGGGAAGGCAGAGGTCGACCTCTTCGCCTCAGAAGACAACTCTCACTGCCCAATCTATTTTTCGAAGGAAAGGGATGCGCTGGCCCACGATTGGCCCAGCCTTCTCCTTTACGCTTTTCCCCCGATCGCCCTGCTCCCTCAGGTCATCAGGCGAATCAGGGAACAAAGGCACAAGGTTCTTCTAGTGGCCCCGCTCTGGAGAAACCAACTATGGTTCTCAGAGATGTCTCAGCTGCTCACGGCAGCTCCATGGCCCATTCTCCAGAGACGGGACCTCCTCTTTCAGGCGAACATGACGATATGGCACCCCCAACCCAAGTTGTGGGCCCTACACTTATGGCCTCTCGATGGGAGCCTATGAACCTCCCAGAGGGTGTCTTAAATACCATTTCTCAGGGTAGAACCCTGTCCACAAGGCGCCTCTATGCCCTCAAATGGTCGGTCTTCACCGCTTGGTGTACAAACCGCGGTGAAGATCCATCCACATGTGACATATCTTCAATATTGTCCTTCCTTCAAGAGCTGTTGGATAAGGGTCGCACCCCCTCCACTCTTAAGGTCTATGTGGCGGCTATAGCAGCTTTTCATGCTCCTATAGACGGGATATCGGTCGGCAGGAACAACCTCGTTGTTCGATTTTTGAAAGGGTCTAGGAGGTTGAACCCCCCTCGTCCTTCTACGGTCACTACGTGGGATCTGTCTACGGTTCTGAGGGCGCTCAAAAGCCCCCACTTTGAACCGCTGCAATCCGCTGATATTCGACCCGTCGCTAAAGACCGCTCTGCTATTGGCTTTGGCATCGGTTAAGCGAGTTGGAGATTTACAGGCGCTCTCTGTGAGCCCAGGCGTTAAAAATCTACACTGACCGCTCCGCCTCCTTTAGGCAGTCAGCTCTTTGTATGCTTTGGTGGCCGCACCAAGGGGCTTCCGGTCACAAAGCAAAGACTATCCCGTTGGATAGTCGACGCAATAGCCCTTGCATACTCTTCCTTGGGCCTTCAATGCCCCATCGGGGTCAGAGCACATTCCACGAGAGGCATGGCCTCATCCTGGGCATGGTCCAGTGGTGTGTCCATTGCAGAAATTTGTGCGGCGGCCGGCTGCTCCTCACCGTCCACCTTAGTCAGGTTCTACAACCTGGACGTCCCTGCATTGCAGGCTCAGGTCCTTTCTGCTTAACTGTCTCTCTGAGCTCAAAACGCTCCAGGAACCATACCCCTGCCCTAAGTCTGGATTTAATCCTTGCTGGATTTGACTATGTTTCGAACCCGCTGAAGTTCCCACGCCTGGGCTTAGCTTCCGGCACACTCTTGACCCTATCTAGTTCCGAGGCTGTGCAAAGCTCTAAGAACGATTATGTAAGGCCGGGCTCGACCTCTATGAGTTAGCCCATTTCTTTGCCTCCTCTTGACCCCGAAAAGAATCTGGGTCTCTGGCTATGGCCTGCTTCATTGTAGTTATCACCAAGTATGTTTACACACACACAGGGCCGGAGTGGGACTCATTTTCAGCTCTGGAGTTTCATGCCTTAGACCGGCCCACTTTAGTTCACGACTGACTATATTTAAATAATGGAATTAAAACCTCAGTATATAAGTCTGCAATAGTGCACTGTTCTCTACAGCCTTGTAGTTCATTGCATTTTTCTAGAGCAATTTGTACCATAATGTATGTCTGCCTGCAGTCAAAAAGTTCTCAGAAATAATCATTTGTTTTATTTAACCTATTTATGTACAATAATTTAAAAAATAATGTCATACAAAAAATGGCATTGGCCTGAGTAAATTGTAGACTACCATTATAGAATTGTGACTGCACAAGTAGTGTACTAATTTAGGAGGTGAAAATGTGAAATGACATGCATACAAAAGGCATGAAATTTTATTTCAATTTTATTTATCAGATTTTATTGCAATAATATAGCCTATGAAACAGGAGCAGCCGGAAGAGGATGTTGCTTACTCTTAAAGCCTTTCTCAAATGTCTACATTCACAAATAAAACTATGATTTTTGCAAAAAGAATGATTAATTATCAACTGAGAATTTGTTATTCATATGGTCTGGTGGTCATACGGCATATGCCTGCGAATATGGGACAAACTGCGTTCCGTATAGCTTTCGTACGGGACGCTTCTTTGATCCCTTAAATACAGGACAATTCTATATAATACGGAACGGTTGGCAGCCCTATCGCAGGCTGCACTCTGTGAATTGTAATTGTTTAAATGAATGTACAGATATGTTATTTACAAGTGTGGGGACTCTAGACTCAAGATAGGCATACAGGTATTTTGCTGGATCAGTGTTTGTGTTTTTGTGTGTTCATTTACATACAGGTTGTTGATGTGTTCATCTGTGCTCCTGGCTGCTGATTGGCTAGAACCAGATATCACCGTATTGATAAACTGTATAAATGCATTCTGAAGCAGCTGTGAAAGAGTCAGGCAGATTCACGAGTTCACACTAACATATAACTGGACTGAGCAATTTGGCGTGCTGTCCAGAGGGAGGGCTCCGAGCTCAGAGAACTCCCCCTATCCCTAAAATGGGATGAGAAATAGAATAAGAGTGAGGAGTTGGGGTGGAGGAGGGATGCTGGAAAACTGTCGTGGGACAGAGGTAAGTTGGCTGTATATATGTAGGCTACGTATTGTGCTAGTTAAGGTGATTAACTAACGAGCTCCACCTGTGCCGAATTGATTGATTATCTGATCGTGCTCCTCCCGGAACTTGTTAATGAAACATTATTTCTGCTAACAGACCACAGGCAGTTGAGAAAGGTTTCTTGTTTTGGATTTGAAGAAACTGTTCCTTTGAGTAATTTTACTGGCTCTGGTTCAGTTTTACTTTACAAACCAAACCGAATTAATTTCATCAGTGTTTTGATCCATCAGGCTAGTGCTGCAGCAATGCATCAGTTCATTTCCATGTTGTTTTCACTGCTAGTCATTACTGGACTGCAGGTGAGTGAGTCCACAGGAACACGTTCTGAGCGAAGCATCGACAGAAGTTACAGATCAGAGCTGACTGTGCCGAATGGAGGGAGATGGGGGTCGTGGGGTCCGAGGGAAATGTGTCCAACTGGAACGTATGCTGTAGGATTCAGTCTAAAGGTAAGCTAAGAATTGACTTAATTGCAGTAGTATGGGGTTTGTTTAATGCTTGAAAGTGTAAGCTGGTGACTGAGGGTTGAAAGTTCAAACCCTTTGAAAAAAATCAACTCTGGAGTTGCGTTTAGTGATTCAGTTCCAGGTATTTCTAAGGAAACTGCACCTGCTCAAGTTTGACTGCTTTGATTCATACTAAAGAAACCAAGTTGAATGTTACTATGGATTGGGTTAGTCCAGGGATTCCCAGCCCTGTTTCTGAAGATACACCAACAGTAAATGTTTGATTCAACTGAACACATCTTTAGTAGACATCCAAAATGTGTGATGTTGGTGGACCTCCAGGAACACTAGAGGTTGGTGTTAAGATTACTCCATTTCTCTTTCTAATACTGTATGTCTTTAGTGTTGTTGTTGTTGTGTTAAGGTGGAATATCGTACTCTAGGGGATGACACTGCACTCAATGGGATTCGCCTATTCTGCATTGATGCGTCTAAAGTCTCAAACTCTATTCGTGACTACGCCTCAGTTCAGTCAAGTGTAGGCCGGTAATGGGCTAAAGATTTTCTTTTCATAAGCTAGACAAATAAATTCTTAAATAATGATTGGTTTGATCAAAGCCTGTTGTTGTTTTTCTTCAGCTGGGGTGTGTGGACAGTTATCAAATGGTGTCGTCCTGGATTGTTGACTGCTTTTAAACTGAAAGTCGAAAGGCCTCAAGGAGATGGTGACGATACGGCCGCAAACAACGTCTTGTGAGATTGTGCTGTGCTAAAAGTCCTTTTAATCTAATTTGGTGCTCTAAATGACTGGTCTTTTGCAAGTTGCTTGTAAATCACTCATTATGCTTAACTATCATCACCAAATCTTACTGAAACTGATTGCAGGGCTCCAGACTGTGACTAAAATGGTTGCATTTGTGACTAAAAATATTAATACAGGAGTAATATGTTTGCTGAGGTACTGTATAAGTGTTATGGTTTAAATGTGCATGTAATGCCCTTTTCTCTCTTGTTTTGCCTTGTTTCGTTAATATTGATTGAAACCACATTTTTATTATGTTGTTGTTGCACCCAATCTTCCAGGGTCCAATGCAGTCATGGGCCTTCTTTAGTGGGTGAAGGCACAAGCTGGGGTGAATGGGACTACTGGAGTAATACATGTGAAGGAAAAGGGATTTGTGGTATCCAGACACGGGTAGAAGAGTCACAGGGAGGAGGAGACGACACCGCTCTCAATGATGTGCGCATGTACTGCTGTGATTAAGGTGATGTGAACATAATCAAACACTTGGAATCACCGCTGTTTGGAAGATCTGTGATGTTAGTGCTGGCTTACCTGACTCTGGCTTTTCTTTCAGTTGTTAGAGGCCGACAGTAAGAAGATCAGCTGGATCATAATTGATCAGCATACTGTTATGAGCTCACGTTAACCATGTCCTATAAAAGCCAGTCACACAAAGCCTGAGATGTGATCAGGACCTCAACACAGAGCAGAGGCCGACTGTACATCTCACTTATTGTGTCTTATCAGTTCATGCATTTCACCATCCTGAACTCCCATGAATTATGTCCCAATCTATTAAAATAGTAATTTAACTTGAAATGACACAGTTTGTCTGATTTTAATGTGCTTCGTTGACCTGATTGAAATCATTAATTGAATATTTCTTTGCTTATTATTATTATTATTATTATTATTATTATATATATATATATAATATATAATATAATATATATAATTTGAATTATTTTAATTTTTCATCTTCAAACTTAAAATCAGTAAGCTTTTATTTTGGCGGGTTGCCGGCAAGTAAGCATATGCGCTTCCGGGTTTAGTTATGTACTTAATAAAATACCCTGCAATTGTATTTTTAGTATATTAAACTGGCGTACTTAAAGTCTGCTAAATTGGAACAACTAGCTTTGTACTTAATGCACTTTAATTGTGCTGAAGTCCAACTAAAGATATACTGAACTATATTTGTGCTAAAGTGGAACTATTGCAAGTATACTTCAGGTACACTTTAAATATTTTGCATTTGAAAACTGATATTCAAAGATCATACAATCCTCATCAAACGTGATATTAAAATGCATACATTCAGGTCTATATATATGGACACTGACATGATATTCATAATTCTGGCTCTGTATGCCACCAGAATAGAATTTTAAAATAAAGCGAGATGAAATTGAAGTGCAGACTTTAAGCTTTAATTCAAGGGGTTGAACAAAAATATAACACAAAATGCTTAGGAATTACAGCCATTTTTATACACAGTCCCCCCCCATTTTCAGGGGCTCAAATGTAATTGGACACGCATCTAATCATAATGTTCATTTTTAATATTTTCTTGAGAATCCTTTGCAGGCAGTGACTGCCTTAAGTCTGGAACTCATGGACATCAGCAGAGACTGGGTTTCTTCTTTGTGATGCTTTGCCAGGCCTTTACTGCAGCTGACTTCAGCTATTTGTTTGTTTGTGGATCTTTAGTTTTGTCTTCAGCGAGTGAAATGCTGCTCAATCGGGTTGGTATTTCTTTTCCATTGCAGAATATTCCCCTTTTTTTTTTTTTTACCTTCAAAAACTCTTGGGTTGCTTTAGCTGTATGTTTTGTATGTCCATTTGTACTATGAAGCGCTGCCCAATCAACTTTGCTCCATTTGCCTGAATCTGGGGAGAGAGTATATCCCTGTACACTTCAGAATTATTCTGGCTGCTTCTGTGACTTCATCACTAAACACCAGTAACCCAGTGCCACTGGAAGCCATGCATGCTCATGCCATCACACTGCTCCACCATGTTTCACAGATGATGTTGTATGCTTCCGATCATGAGTTGTTCCAGGCTTTCTCCATACATTTTTCTTCCTGTCATTCTTAATTTCAGCGGTCCAAAGAATGCTTTTCCAGAAGAGGTCTGGCTTTTTTCAATGTTTTTTGGCAAAGTCTAATCTGGCCTTGTTTGCACCTTGTGGTGAACCCTGTGTATTTGCTCTGGTGAGGTCTTCTCTTGATTGTAGACTTTGACAGTGACGCGTCTGTCTCCTGGAGTGTTCTTCTCTTAGCTGGATGTTGTGAAAGGGTTTTTCTTTACCATGGAGAGGATTCTCCAATCATCTACCACTATTGGCCTCTGTGAATGTCCAGGCCTTTTTATGTTGCTGAGCTCACCAGTGCGTTCCTTTTTTTTTTTCTCAATGTTCCAAACTGTTGATTTGGCCGCTCCTAATGTTTCTGCTATCTTTCTGAATGATTTCTTGTTTTCGAAACCTAACAATTGTCTGTTTTACTTGCATGCAGAGCTTCTTTGACTGCATGATGTGGTTTCAGAGCAACAGCTTCCAAATACAAATGGCACACTTAGAATCAACTTCAGACATTTTACCTGCTTAATTGATGTAGAAAAATGAAAGAATAGCCCACAACTGTCCATCAAACAGCTTTTGAGTCAACTGTCCAATTACTTATGAACCCTTGAAAAAGGGGGATGTGCATATATAAAAGAGCTGTAATTCCTCAACCGTTCCACCGATTTTGATGAGAATCCGCTTAAATTACAGCTCAGTGTGCACTTTAAACCAATATTCATTATATAACTGTAACTAGAATATGTTTAGGTCAACATCTGAAGTAATAAAAACTGTGCCTGTGTCCAAATATATATGGACCTGACTGTATTAGACTTCATTTTGAGAAATGTGCATTGTGCACACGTGAGAAAGCATGCAGTAGCATGAGAAGAGTCTTTACAATAAAGAATTAAATGATTTCTGTGAACCCATTAAATATAAAAATAAAAAATGCATTAAGATTTCCCAAGAGGTCCAAGAAATGCCATTTGAAAGGAGTTTTTGATGGTGTCCAATCAGCTGATAAAAACATCACAATAATCCACAAGTAATCCACAGCACTCCAGTCCATCCGTTAACACCTGGAGAAGACAAAAGCTGAAACAAATCCAGCATTAAGGCATTTTTAATTAAAATACCATAATCCATAATAAACTAGTGCTGTCAAACGATTAATCGTGATTAATCGCATACAAAAAAGTTTTTGTTTGCATAATATATGTCTGTGTTCTGTGTATATTTATTATGTATATAATACACACACATACAGTATATATTTATATTCATATAATTTATATAATAAATGAATATATTTAATATATAAACATAACATATTTTTCTGAAATATATACATGCATGTGTGTGTATTTATATATACATAAATATACACAGCACACACACATATATTAAGTAAACAAAAACTTTTATTTTGGATGCGATTAACACTTCCTCCAGTGAAAAAGTGGTCTGGTCTGAATCAGGAGAGAAATCTGCACAGATCAAGCAGCGTTTAAAACAGTCCAAAACAGCTCTAAACAAATATGTGGCTGGATTTTGATGTGAGAGACAACAGGAGATGGACTTTTTCACTGGAGGAAACGTTAGTATGGATTATGGACTAAAAATGTCTTGATGGATTTGTTTCAGCTTTTGTCTTCTCCAGATGTTAACTGATGGACTGGAGTGCTGTGGATTATTGTGATGTTTTTATCAGCTGTTTGGACTCTCATTCTGACGGCATCCATTGGTGAGCAAGTGATGGAATACTACACTAGGTTCATTTTTTGATGAAGTATTAATTTAAAGGAATTTGCTTTACAGTATATTTGTCTTTAAAACCTCATGAAAGGTAATAAAAAATGTAAACTATCAAGCAAAGCTGTTTCAAAGGGCACATGCATTTGACCCGATCAGTCAGTGTTTTTCTAAAGTGTGTTATTTACATCATTTACTTTTGCTTTATCATCTTGAACGATAATATGGATAAACACTGATTCTTTCTTTCCTCATGCAAATTACTACAACTTCAAAAGTCAAGTTGTTTGAAAATATTTCTAGTTAAATTTGTCTCGTGCACCTCGTAAGAAAGAAAATCATACGGGTTTGAATGAAGGTGAGTAAATGATGACAGAATGATCATTTTAGCTGATCTTTTCCTTGCAAGTGTTGATACATGAAATGCAAATCTAAGTAAATTTGAGGTAGTTGTTTTTTTATGTCGAGTTTATATTCTCTGTGTTGCAAAACATGCTTAGTATTTTTCTCTGTACTCTCCAAAATTACAAAATCAAAGCAGCAACTCAACATTTGATGGGAATTTAACCAAGTAAAACACTTTCCAGGGACACTAACGGTTTGTGTGTGCATTTACAGGACATTGACGTGTGCTTAAAGTGCGTTCAAGTCATGTCGGATAGATCGTATTTACGAGTTGAACACACATGAACGCCACCACAAAGTCGTTTTTACGAGTGGGAAAATCGAAATTTTCTTTAAGACCAGAGTTTCCGAGTTGGGGGCGTGTCAGTGAGAAAATGTGTCGGATGCAATGGACGCAGCCAAAAGAGCCAGCCAATGCGTTCAAGTCCTCCTGGGATGTTCCTACTTACGACTTGACAAGTCGTAATAACGAGGTCGCCGTGATTTTGCCAAGTAAGACATGTTCCTGGATTAACATCTTTTGTTGATCCTGGATCAGCATAACTGCCCAAAAATATAGACTTAACCCAATCCCTAACCCTAAACCTAACCCTACCCATAATTTATTCCTAAAAACAGTGTGCAATGATAGTTGATTAACAAGGGTGTCGAAGCACCTAACCCTGATTGTAAGCCTAAAACAGACATTTACTGAAAAGTTATCCCTCAATTCTGATTGGTTGATAGGAATGTTGTTCCAGGATCAACAAGGATGTTGATCCAGGAACATGTTGTACTTGGTGAAATCACTGTCACCTAATAACGACGTCAGGTATGTTCAAGTCACTTTGGTCGGAACAAGATGGCGATTTATCTTTTCTATGTATAATTCAACAATTTTTTTTAACTCTACATATACAAAATGATGAATAAAGAATGTGCATCATTGACTTTTTGCTTTTTCTGTTATTCAATTTATGAAGGTGATGTAAACTGACTCATTAGGCTATGTTCTATGGTAATTATACAATAATATAATATTTTGTATATGTAACTTATATAGTTTTATTTTACATTACAAAAAAATATATATAATTTTATTAAAGGGGTAATATGATACGATTTAAATTTTTCCTTTCTCGTTGGAGTGTTACAAGCTCTTGGTGCATAAAGAAGATCTGTAAAGTTGCAAAGACTAAAGTATCAAATCCAAAGAGATATTCTTTATAAAAGTTAAGAGTCAGCCACACCTACACTGTAATACCTGATAAGTTAAGAATACTCAAAACATTTGTGGAAACTTATTGCCTCAAAATATTTGAGTAAACAAACTCAATTTTTTTAAGCTAGTAGAGCTTACAATTTTTATGACAAGTGGGGCGGGGCTGAGAGCCATGGGAGCCAAGCCCAGCCTCCCTTCCATGATCCTACCCCACTCATCACAACGATAATTATATATAACTTGATTCCATTAACAGCACATTCATTCAGATCTTTACAGTGCTAGTTAGCAACAGCACACTTGCACGTTCTAATGTAGTTATCAAAAAGACTCACAATACTTGCATGTAAATAGTCAAACAACATGCAGTATAAAGAATCTTTAATTTTTGCTGTCCATCCTCAACCTAACCACAGGCTCTACTCTTCACCACAACGGTAACCCTACAAAACCAACCATGTAAATCCTAACATAACACAACATTTAAGTACCAACTTATGTCTCTCTACGTTAATCTTGTGTAAAAACACACAAAATAACACTTAATTTCTACATTTATTTTCCTTGTTGTCTGATGCAAAGCATGCTGGGAATTAGAAAACGCAATCATTTTAAGTTCACCTTACTACAACAATATTTTAAATTTATAGAACGTATTTCAATTAAGTCCAATTAACTTTCATTATTATTTGAGTGAAGTTAACTCATTTCATTTAATTAATTTCACTGTTCGGTTTTACGGTGTACCTAAAACGCCTCGTTTAAACACGCCCCCATATAACTACGTCACTATGTGGGAAGATTTGCATAACGCCGCCCAAATGTTCACGCAAAGAAAGAAGGCGTAACTTTTATTCTCGCTGTAGTATTGTTGCTGCCGCCGCCATGTCGTGAAGACGCTGTGTGTTTCGTTGTGAAAGCGAAACTACTTTGTTTGGTCTTCCAAAAGAGGACGATATCCGCTCACTCAAGCCGGCCTCCGCTCACTCTAGGCCCCGCGGCCTCCGCTCACTCAAGGCCGCGGTGTGTGACGCATTTCAGAAAGGCGGGGCATAGAGGAGAAACAATAATGTACAGTATGTGGAAAATATGTGTTTTTTTACCTTAAACCACATAAACACATTTCATTACACCAAATACACAACATAATGTTCTTTTTAGCAGCATCATATGACCGCTTTAATTTCAACAAATTTACTGTCAATACTGACGCTGCATAACTCTTTTGGCTCTTAAACATCTGGAGGGAGAATATGGATACAACAATTCAGATAGATAAATAGGGGCTAGATCATGTAACGATTTATATACAAATAAAATTATTTTAAAGTCAATTCTAAATTTAATAGGCAGCCAATGAAGGGTCCGCAGAATTGGAGTAATGTGAGTGCTTTTGCGGCAATTATGAAGAAATCTGGCAGCAGCATTTTGAACAAGTTGAAGGCGATCAATTAATGACTTAGAGCTACCACAGTATAGTGAATTGCAGTAGTCTAAGCGTGAGGTGACAAAAGCATGAACAGCTTTGATAAAAACTAGAACCTATTAGAGAGGAGATATGTTTGTCAAAGTTTAATTACAATGTTTAATTGTTTGGGAATTGAGGATACTAATTGTTAAAGTTCTACAAGCAAAATTCTTGTCCAATCTCGCTTGATACAAGACTTCAGAAGCTCAGCAGTCTGTGATTGTTGTTGTCTGAGTCTCCTTTTCATGATGAGCCATACTTTTTCAATAGGAGACAGAGACTGCTGGCCAGTCTAGCACATTCACTGTCTACGAAACCACACTGTTGTAGCACATGCAGAATGAGAGCTGGCATTGTTTTGATCTAATAACCATGGACTTCCCATGAAAGACATCATCTTGATGGCAGTATATATCTCTGTACAATCCCAGTATATGCCTCCATGTCAATTGGTACCATCACACATATTCTGTTTGCTCTGCTGCGCCCCCATATTATGACAGATGTTTGCTTTTGTTTCTGTCACTGATGAAAGTCTGGATGGTCCCTTTGGTTTTTGGGACTGAGAACTCGAAATCCATTTTTCCCGGAAACAAGTTGAAATGTGAACTCATCTGAGTACAGCACACATTTTCTTTTTGACTATCTGAGATGAGCTCTGGCCCAGAGAACCCAGCAGCATCGCTGCATAGAATTGATGTATAGCTTTCTCCTAGAGCTAGATTAACAAAGATTCAAGTTGCATTTCTTGATGCAGCAGCAGACTGTTCAGTGACAGCAGTTTTCTGAAGTACTCCTGCAAATATTCAAGTTGCATTTCTTGATGCAGCAGCAGACTGTGGTAAATGACAGTGGTTTTCTGAAGTACTCCTGAGCCCATGTGGCTATATTTAACATGACGGTTTCTTATGCAATGCCATCTGAGGGCTCAAAGGTCGAGCACATTCAAGTGAGGTTTCCTGCCTTGCCCTACATGTACTGTGATTTCTCTGGATTCCCTGGATCTTTTCACAATATTATGTATGGTAGTTGGTGAAAGACCTCAATTCTGTGCAATTTTGCATTGCAAAATGTGAGATTTGTTTGTATGACACTTCTCTTGTGAAATTTGGCACCAAGTGATGAGCCATGATCCAGCTTTGCTTGCAAACACTGAGATGCTCCTTTTATACCCAAACATGATACCCTGACCTATTACCAATTCACCTGCTTACTGTGAACTGTTTCAAAAGAGTTTAACATGGATATTCTATAAACTTTTCACTTTTATTTTGCCTCTGTCCCAACTTTTTTGGAGTGTGTTGCAGCCGTCAAGATCAAAATTTGTTCATATTTATAAAATACATTTACGTTGGTCAGTGAAAACTTTGGAAATATTTTCTTTGTACTTTTGTCAATTAAATAAAAGTTAAAGAGAATGAACACATCAGATTCTTGATTGTATTGTACTTTACAAAACATCCCAACTTCTCTGGAATTGGGGTTGGACAACTTGATTTCTGAAGTCATAGTAATTTGCACGAAGAAATAAATACACATAACTACAGAATCAGTGTTTATCCATATTATCGTTCAAGAAAATAATGCAAAACTAAATGATTGTGAAAGTCAATAAACAGACTTAAGACAAACGCTGACTATTCGGGTCAAATGCTGCTCATTGCCGGTAAAGCATGTGCCATTTGAAACAGCTTTGCTTGATAGTTTACATTTTTTATTATCTTTTATGAAGTTTTAAAGACAAATAGATACTGTAGAGCAGAAAACTTTAAATAAATAGTTTGCTGTAAATTTGCTCACCCTCAGGCCATCAAAGATGTAGATGAGTTTGTTTCTTCATCAGGTTTGGAGAAATGTAGCATTGCATCAGTGTCTCAGCAATGGATGCTCTGCAGTGAATGGGTGCCGTCAGAATGAGAGTCCAAACAGCTGATAAAAACATCACAATAATCCACAGCACTCCAGTCCATCAGATAATGTCTTTAGAAGATAAAAGCTGTGTGTTTGTAAGAAACAATTCCTTAAGAAGTTTTTAACTAAAATGCGAGTCCATAATCCATAATAACACTTCCACCAGTGAAAAGTCCATCTCCTGTTGTCTCTCACATCAAAATCCACACACATATTTGTTTAGAGCTGTTTTGGACTGTTTTGGCTTGTAAATGGTGCTTGATCTGTGCAGATTTCTCTCCTGATTCAGACCAGACCACTTTTTCACTGGAAGAAGCGTTATGATGGATTATGGAGGATTATTGTGATGTTTTTATCAGCTGTTTGGACACCATAAAAAAAACTCCTTTCAAATGGCATTGCTTTGACCTTTTGGGAATTTTTTATTTTGATATTTAATGGGTTCACAGAAATAATTTAATTATTTATTGTAAAGATTCTTCTCATGCTTTGATGTTAAAATTAAAGTTATTGGAAATGTGCCTGTTCTCCACAAAGCATTTCTTCATTTTATGATTAGTCAATCATGAGAAAAAATAAAAAATAAAATAATGAATGAGATGCAAAGAAATATTCAATTATTAATGACTTCTGATAGATGATTTTAATAGATGTTAGGATATAATTATGCAAATTATGAAAAAGCATGGCCATGTAATAAATGAGATGATGTACAGTCGACCTCTGCTTTGTGTTGAGGTCCTGATCACATGCTTTATTTTGTGTTAATGACTAGGTGTTGTATGACATGGTTAATGTGAGCTCATAACAGTATGCTGATCAATTATGATCCATCTGATCTTCTTGGTCTTGTTGTCGTCATCTAACACCTGAAAGAAAAGCCAAACTCAGATAAGCCAGCACTAACATCACTGAGATCCAAACAGCTGTGATCTGAGTGTTTGATTGCGTTCACATCACCTTAATCGCAGCAGAACATGCGCACGTCATTGAGAGCGGTGTCGTCTCCTTCTCCTTGTGGCTCTTCTATACGCGACTGGATACCACAAATCCATTTTCCTACACATGTATGACTCCATTTGCCCCAATCGCCCCAGTTTGTACCGTCACCCTGCAGTAAAGACCCTCCACTGCATGTGAATCTGGAAGAAATTTGGATGTGACAACATTATGATAAAATATGTGGGGGGAATGCACACAGGAAATGCACACTGTAAAAAAATTTTTTGTGAAATTTACGGTAAAATACCGGCAGCTGTGGTTGCCAGAACTTCACTGTAAAAAATATGGAAGCAACATTTTAGGTTTTACAGACTTAATCTAAATTCACAATAAAATACCGCATTTCATTAACTGATGTAATGGTAATAAACCAACATATTGAAGTGTTAATATCTGTTTTGAACCATTGTAATACTGATAACCACCAAAAACTGGTGGTGATGAGAAAGTCACATGATGAACCAAAGCTCATCACAAACAGCTTTTCTACGAGCTGAGGAGGGCAATACTTATATATAGAAGGTAATAATGCAATAAACATTCATTTAACAACATTAGATGTAAGATTAAACCCTAATGTACACAACTGATAAGAAAAAACTAAGAAGAAACATGTTATTTCAACAAAAAAACATTGAAGTGTCATGCAGGGAATTCTGGGAGTGTCAATATATGTTTTTCACTGTAAATTATACAATGACTTTTTCTTTTTTCACTTCCAAAAACCGTATTTTTAACAGTATTTTACTGTAGAATCACACTAAATGTAATTACATTTATTCACCGAATATAGTATGGAAACTTACTGTTAACCAGTTAACAGGTTTTTACTGTAGCATTTTTACAGTCTTTTACTGTTAAAATCACAATCATTTTTTCACAGTGTAATTCTACATGATATTTAATCAATTTTACACCAGACATGATTTTGATTTTGTTCTTTATTTTGAACTTGATTTTGTTCTGTAAATTTTAAAAATGATTGCATTACTACTAGTACTGTTAAACAGATCTCTGGGAGCTCCAAAACTGCGTGGGCCCTTAGAATTGTCCTAACTTTCCCCCCCTTAGCGGCGCCCCTGCTAACAAAATAAGGCAAAACTCTTGGAACTTGCAATATTGACCAGAGGTCTGTAGCACAAAACTGGTTTCAATGGCTACTCAGCTGAGTATTATGAGTTTATTTTGAACAAACTTGAGTGAATATTAACCAAATTATCCACAAATGTTTTTTTTTTTCACTCCAAAACTGAGGTGCATAAGCACAGATCAATGAGGCCTACAATCAATCGGTTCCAAAAAGATTTGTTGATGATAATAAAGTATAATAATGAGTGATTTACAAGCAATAACCAAGTACTAACCTTCAACCCTCAGTCACCAGCATACACTAGTCACCATATGACTAGTAAGTCAAATCTCAAATAACTGCCCTGATGACTTTTGTTCTACCCGCTTAAATGATAGAAGTACTTGCGCTGTGCCTTCAGTGAGCGTAGCCTCTGCGTGGGCGCTGCCGAGACAGGCGACGCACTCAAGGGGTCCTTGCATGAGCCACACTCGGGGCGCGACATTTGAAACAACGCACGCTGAGAAATTTGCTCTTTAGGAATTGCTCTTGCTTGCTCTTCAAGCGCCGGATGGCCACAGTGAATCCTCGCTGCTTCAGGCGTCTTCGACGGCGGCGAGCAGAGCTGGAGTTTCTTCTTCCTCGGCTTCTTGGCTTCTTCCAGAGTCAGCGAAGAGATGATCCTCGTCGCTGAAGGAGAATGATCTGATGAATGGCGCTGCGAGCCGACTTATATACAGGTCGGCTCCAACCCTTCTGGCGGGCTAAAGCGCCATTGGTTTGTGCAGCTACACAAACGTGAACAAATCAGGCTTCAGTACAGAGTAAAACAGG